>NW_027556402.1:44317635-44532635 GCF_003287225.1 Phascolarctos cinereus | reverse complement strand
CTCTTTAAAAATAAAATAAATTAAATCTTTAAATAGTTTAAAATGTTATTTTTAAAAAGGAGCCCATAGAGGGGTGTGCGTGTGTGTGCGTGTGTGTGTGTGTGTGTGTGTGTGTGTGTGAGAGAGAGAGAGAGAGAGAGAGAGAGAGAGAGAGAGAGAGAGAGAGAGAGAGAGAGAGAGGATGATAGTGGGGTCATTCAGGCAGAGGAGATAAGGATGGGACAAAGGGGTGCATGTTGGCAGATCTGTCTTGGCAAGAGAAAGGCTATCTCTTCATCAGATAGTAAAGTGAAGGAGGAAGAGATGATGTCACAGGGATGTCAGATGACAGAGTGTGAGAAGAGAGTGCTCTTGTCAAATGACTCAATTTTGTCAGTGGTGTATGAAGTAAGGTACTCAGCAGAAAGAATTCAGGGAGGATGTGCTCCTCTTTGGGAGAAGCTTTAGGAAAAATAAGAAGCTTTGGAATAGTCATCATGGAAAGTATGATAGTGAATTTTTTAGGAGGGAGTAGAAGGATTGCTTTGCTTTATTGAAGACTAATGCATAATTAATTAGCATAAGTCTGTCATAGATCCAATTGATACAGCTTCATAAGTTCATTCAGCATGTCAATAGGAGGAGGATGGTAGGCATAATCCACAGTCTGGGTTTTTCAAGGCAGGATCAGTGATTATATGATAAAGGGACAAGTGATCTGAGAGTTGAGTTGAACTTGCTCATGGTGACCTGGAAAGGAGCCAAGTAAAGAAGAGAGTGGAGATCATTTATTTTCAGAAATTAGCTGAAGTGTGGACTTTCTCTCACAGAGAATTTTTCCACAATGCTTTTATTATTTAGTTTTATTTGAATTATTAAAGTTCCAGTGATATAATGGCCCTCATTTCAATCTGTGTTTGCATCAGTTTATTTCTTTGCTTAAAAACTTAATGCTTTTCTCAAATGTGTTTTTAAAAGTCATTTTCTGGTAAGCTTGGATTATAACTAGACACTTTTGTTAGAGCAGGTTGATTCAGAAACATGTAAAAGCTGCAGGAAAATTGCTGCCCTGCACCATGGAGGTGTTTAAATACTAATCTTATGCATTATATAAAAGTGTCTAGCAAATGCCTTATGGCTGTGGGAAGCTCTTAATTTTAGAGGGATTAACTGATTGGACAAACAGTAACCATGGGGTTTCAACATAGGCCAATATAATCAGGCTTCTGTGTTAACAATTTTTCTTTTTTTTTACTATAAAGAGAAGAATCAACAGGTTGAGAGAAGGGAATTTGGAAGGAAAAACAAAGATTTTATCGATTAAAATTTGGAGTTGAGAAGTCAGAACTTTACCGCTAGGACAATGAAAACCCGTCACAGATAACAATTTTCAAAAAGTCCATAATACAAGAAATACAAGAGCCAATTTGGTGGATGTGTTCCAGAGAGTTTTGAATTTGAGATATAAAAATGAAGGGTCAACTTAAAAAATGTACTCAAGGCTTGGAATTTGAGGAGAGGATCAGAGCTATATTTAGTAGTATTGTTAGTAGAAAGGCTGATTGATATAATATGAAAAGCTTTAGACTAGGCACTGAGAAACCCAGTGGGTTCCAGTCTCAGTTCTGTTACTAACTAGCTGCATCACCTTGGACAAAGCCTTTGACCTCTCTATATCTCAGTTTTCTTACCTATAAAGTGAGGAGTTTGAACTTAATGACATCCAGGTGCCTTTCCAGCTATAAAATTCTATTTTTGGTAAGGATTATCAACAAAGTTACCTAACTATATCTAAGTTTTTATTCCTTTAAAATAAGCTTGTTCAGTTCTATAATTTTTCTTAAGTATTTGTGTCTAGATATTTTAACAGAGTATTTTATCCCCCCCCCTTCTTTTAAACAAAAGCAGAATTGAATGAGAAAGTATGCTGCAATTTATGTCTTTCAGTCAGCCAAGGCCTATGACAAATATAGATGTTTGGACCACAAGGCCCCACTATGGTAGTTTGCCCTAATTGCATTTTAAATAGTTAAGATAAATCAGTGGCTTTTTGAATGCCAGCCTTGCAAACATATCTATAAACCTATGGTTAATTTTATATCATTTTACAACTTTGCTATTTAACTTCCAGTTAATCATTTTCACATTTGCCTGTTGATCAATATCTGCTCTGGTATCATCATCACTGTCATCTTTGTTATTGTCATCACTGTCATCTTTGTCATCATCATCATCACTCATTTATCTAGCATTTTAAGATTTATAAAGCTCTTTCCTCATACACAAGATTTTCATTTTATGTGAGTTTTTGGCTTTAGGCCAGATGGCTAACTTTGAACAGAGAAACCAAATAGAAGTATAGTCCTGCCTCCTAGAAGTCTACAACCTACTCTTTATTTCATATGCTAAGAGTAACAGAGACCTTTTCCCACCAATTTCCACTTATCTCTCTATTTGTGCTTAACATCTGTCCCTGGGACTTTCCTTGTAACTTCACCAAATTCTTAACAGTTAGCAGTTCCTTTAAAGCTTCTGCTTAGCATTGACTTTATCTTTGTTGTCTCAGCTTTATCCAGTAGCTTAATGTATTTTATGATCCCTGGAGGTTGCTATACCCAAAGAAGCAATTAGACTTATTCCTGGTTCACATACCTGAGGGCTACCTCAGCCTGATTGCTTCAACTATGACTGTGGGGTTACCCTGTTAGCTCCATGGAGGAGAGCCAGGAACACATGGAAAAGGAGCATTTACCTTCATTTTGGTTTCTTCAGGACAGTATTAGGAGAAAGTATTTGACCTGAAGTTTATTTAGATATACCTTTATCTGCATATGCAACAGCTTAAGAATTTTTTTTTGATCGATGTCTTTAGTAACTAGAAAAACCTAAACATTTATTTTTCTCAGTGAAATCAGAAGTAAAATGGAATATATGATTTCCCAGTTATATGTTTTTGATGAGAAAACAAAAAAATTGATGAGGCCAAACCTGAAAACAAAAGATTAATGAGACTAAACCTTCTTTTTTAATATAGTTTAGATGAAGCCTGGTGTAAATTCAGGACTCAGATCTTCAGGACTAATCACAGAATTATAGAATTATTATTATAGATTATAGAATTATCATATAATTCTATGAAGATCAATTCATTATCGATAACCTTGAGTTTTGTTTTATTTTTATCTGGACTTGTGATTTAATTAATGTAGAGAATACCCTCTATGTATGTAAATCAGTAACTTTGCCATGATGTATATTATTAGAGAGCTTTTGGTGGTGCTGACTTTTCCAGGGCCATACAGCTGGCATACATATGGCAAAAGCAGAATTTGAACCCAGGTTTTCCTGATTTGGAAGCCAGAACTTTATCCACTACAATGCTGCCCTTCTAAATCTTTGTCGCTGCTCGGTGTTTTTCAGCCATATCCGACTCTTCATGACCCCATTTTGGGTTTTCTTGGCAAAGATACTGGGGTGGTTTGCCATTTCATTCTCCAGATCATTGTACAGATGAGGAAATTGAGCAAACAGGATTAAGTGACTTGCTTAGGGTCACACAGCTAGTATCTGAGGTCAGGCTTGAACTCAGGTCCTCCTAACTCTAGAGCTGGTACTCTATCCACTATGCCACCTAGCTGCCTCTTTCTAAATCTAAATCCCCCTAAAAAGTGTTTTAAAATTCCAGCATCCACAAAATAACTACATACATCATTTCTCAAAAAAGAAAAAAAAAGGACTCGGTGCTTTTTTTTTGTTTGAGTAAATCATCAGCCTTGCTTTTTATGGCTTAAACCTTCCCTTTAAGACCTATGACATGTTAACAACAAATCTTTGATGGTTTCATCAACTGGAAAGCACCTTAGATGTGATGTGTAGTTCATCCACCTAGTTTTATAGATAAGGAAGCTAATACCAAAGGAAGTTAGGTGAAGGTCATCCGAGTGGCAAATGATAAATCTGGGATATGAATTCAGGTCCTCTGACTACAGAGCCAGTACCTTTTCCATGATGCCTGTAGTAAGAGTCAAAGCTGGCATGTCAGTCTAGGTCCTCAGACTCCTATTCCAATTCTTTCTTTGTCAAGTACCACATTGGATCCCCATACTTAAATTGGGGGGTGGGACCTATAAGGCGATGGTTGTGGAGGGGGGTAATTAACAAGAACTGAGGGGAAGAACCCTAGTAGGCAAAGAGTCTCGTCTTAGTCATGATCCAAGTGAGTAAACTGGGGTCTGCACCAGGTCACAACAAGATTTATAGATTCACCCACCAGGAGAGAGATAGGAAAGTTGGAGTTTTACTGCCAGAGAGATAAGCATGGAAGCCAGGAGACACTGTGAATAGGAGCAATAAGTGATGATTTATCTTTGGCTAGGGATGGGCTCTATGATCTCTCTATTTCTCTGTTGTCAAACACAACATGAGAATCACTTTCATCCACTAGTATAGACGTCTGCAGTATGGTACTTTGTTGTCATTGAGTTGTTTCAGACTCTTCTTGATGGGGTTTGCTTGGTAAAGATACTGGAGTGGTTTTGCCATTTCCTTCTCCAGCTCATTTGACAGATGAGGAACTGAGACAAACAGGATTAAGTGACTTGCCCAGGGTAAGTATCTGAGGCTAGATTTGAACTCAGGTTTTCCTGACTCTAGTGCTGATGCACTAGTCACTGTGCCACCTAATTGCCCCATGGTAGCTTATATGATTTGCATAGACACCACCCCCAAGAGGAGGGAAGCACATATCTGGCAGGCCAGAATTAGAACCGTACTACTTCCAAAGATGATAAATTTATTCAGTGAAGCACAGTGGAGGTAACTTTATCTCTTTTACAGAGATGGATAGAACAGTAGTTTCCTGTAAATGCTTGGGGGAGGTGAATGTAAGCTCCTTGAGGGCAAGGTCTGATTTGTTGTTATCTATGTGTCTGTAGCACCCAGCAGTATCTGTCACATAGGAGGCACTTAATAGCTGTTATATCAGATTGAATAAACTGGGGTGTTCCTCCTAGTGGCTGGATCTCAAGGGAATTATCTCATCTTACCTTGTTGACATCTCTCAAACCAATCTGCACATAATAACAGTTCTTCCTCTCTCCTTCTCAGAGACGTGGGGTACTCAGATTGGGATACACAAGGACATTGCCCTCCACAAAATATTCTAGTTCTTATGTACCCTATCCCTGCTTTGTGACAGCTACTCACTCCAGGGCTCTTTCTGTCATATTAATAAATAGTCAAATATTTCCCAAACCATTACAACCATGTAGGAATTTCGACAGTCATATTACTATTCCACAGAGACACCAAATGCATGTATAATAAATGCTACAATTATTCAGTCCATATATTTGCATTAAAGATGAACCTATCTTTTAAAATCATGTTGACTGAAACGTAATTTGACCTCTTTTAGGCATTTTCTAGCTTTTCCCTTATACATTAACATAATTAAATATTTCCAACAAGCCTATTTAATGCTCTAGGACGTGTGACAAATGTCCAACGAAGCATAAAAACAGTAAGTCTCCCTTTATTGTTGGTATTATTTATTGCTGAGACACACTTCATTAACCAGTCCCTGTCTCGTTACTGAGACAACTTGATATGCTTTCGCACAAATAATGCTTTACATCAGCATTCATCCTGAATTGTTTGCAGCCTGAGAAATTGAGCTGGGACACTGAACATAGCTGTCCATGCTATGATGGGGAATATTACTAGGGAGAAGGTAAATGTTAAGTTTTAGGGGAAAAAAATTAAACCAATAAAGAAAATGTTGACTTCTGCAAATTATGTGACAATTATGATGCACTATCCATGAACTTATCTTTAGAAGGTTAGTTTTCTATGTGACCAACCACTAAGAAGAAAGATTTTTAATTTGTAATTATTAGAAAATAAACTAGAAAGAGACACCTCTTTAATTCAACATATTGAAGATGTGTTTTAGTTTGTATCAATTGTCCTACTTGCCTCCACAAAGTACCCTGGTAAATATTCCACCTCTACTAACAAAGGACAGACAGGTAGCCCCGTTTCACAAAGCAAAAATAATGGCTTCATTAGGAGGCAATGAGGCACGGAGAAGCACACTAAACTGGGAATTAGAGACTTAGGTTCTTGTTCTTATTCTGTTACAAACTAGCTGGGTGACCTTGGGCAAGTCACTAATCTGCTCTTCATTTTCTTCATCTGTAATAAATAAGGGTGTTGTATTAGGTGATTGTGAGGGTTCTTTTCATCACTAAAATGATTCTATGAATTAAGGAATATACTACATGGTGTTCTCATTCTGTGGCATCCTAAAGCTAGTTTTCTCTATACTTGATGATTTCAGGACCTGAGTAGAACCAGAATATTATGGAACTAGAAAGTATACCTGAAAGATTATGAAGTCTAATCCTTCTCCACCTACAAACATCAGTTTTGCAAATGAAAAAAAAATGAATCTCTCCTGATAAGTTAGGAAAATTCATTTAGTCCAACAGACAAGGGAAGAATTTTAAAGTGGGAAGAAACCATAGGGATCATCTTGTTCCCCTCTCTTAATTTCATAGCTTAGGAAAAAATAACGTGACCAATTAGTGGAAGACTTAGGGATCTCAAACCAGATCTTCTGAGGCCTAGCCCACTGTTTTTTTTCCCCCTACTGTACTATGGATAAAACTAAAAAATGGCTAAATATTTCTGCTGTGAAGGTAGTAAAAATTATGACCCTAAATCCATTTATCCATTTGATAAGGCTCCCAATACATTCTTCATTTACTGTTGCTATTCTTTAAGGAGTTTTTCTTTTTTTTGGGGGGGGATAAAAAGGAATCATAAAGCATTAGAAGTTATAGAAGGATTGAGGTTTTCATGGATGGGGACATTGTACACACTATTGAAGTCATGTATGTCCATTGGACTATCAAAGCATTGAGGCTGCTTTTTAATGGAAATATTTGTGTTTTTGTTGTTTTCTTTCCCTTTCTTTCTTTCTTTCTTTCTTTCTTTCTTTCTTTCTTTCTTTCTTTCTTTCTTTCTTTCTTTCTTTCTTTCTTTCTTTTTTTTCCTTCCTTCCTCCCTCCCTCCCTCCCTTCCTTCCTTCCTTTTTCTTCCTTCCTTCCTTCCTTCCTTCCTTCCTTCCTTCCTTCCTTCCTTCCTTCCTTCCTTCCTTCCTTCCTTCTTTCCTTCCTTCCTTCTTTCTTCTTTCTTTCTTTCTTTGTTTTTTTGTTTCTTTCTCTTCTTTAAACCAGCATTGTACATGACTCACACACAAAGCAGATATTCGCAAACAACATTATTTAATTATTTGCCCTCCAAAATTCATTCTCTTTTCTGATCTAGACTCAGAGGATGCATGAAAATTCTGGGTGAAGCCTAGACTGGCTTGTTCCAAAGACTCCTAAGATGCTTGGTCAATATTGTTCATGGTCTGTTCATGAGGGAGAGAGGACAGCTTAAGGGTCTCTTTCCAAGTTCTTCCTTTGTCCCTTCCATCTAACTGTTCCACTTTCTTGGTGACCTAAACTAGTATGTACCTGAAAGCTACTGTCCTTTGATATTTAAGTAGTTTGGTTGCTCTTGTATAAAGCAAGAAGATGGAATTAACCTGTGAAGTATCCACATTATCCCTCCCCCCTTTTAATATGGTTTGTCTTTTTTTTTTTTTTTTTGGCAACTGGGGTTAAATGATTTGCCCAGGGTCACACAGATAGTAAGTGTCAAGTGTTTCATCTGAGGCCGGATTTGAACTCAGGTCCTCCTGACTTCAGGGCTGGTGCTGTATCCACTGTACCACCTAGCTGCTCCCCTCCTTTTAATATGGACTGTTTATTTGCCAACAGGGGCAGAAGAAAAAAGTATTTTGTATGCAAAAACCATTTTTAAAAGTCACACGTGAAAAGACAGCATTTCCATTAAATTTTGAAGAAGGGGCACTGATAGTTAGAAGAACCCAATAGTGAACTTCCCCTCACATAAAGAGACTGAGAGGAGCTGTTTGAGTGAAGAGACATAGCTGAGGCTTCAAAGGATTGAGGAACCTCAGTCATTTACATACAGCTGTTTTTAGAGCCTTGAAAGGTTAAAACTCACAAAGTAGCCAATCAAATAATTGTATGGAGACTATGAGAAGAGTAGAGAAGAACTTTTGGGAGCCCCAGCATGTCAGCAAGGAAACAGACTGAGGTGAGTGAGCCAACCCATAGAGCAAGTAGTGGGTCATGCAGAGATTACAAACCTTTCCTCTCTTATTTACTGCTTAAACTTGAGACTGGACTAGACTTACAGGGATGGTTTCACACCAGAACATGGAATTACACTAATATATTTGGTTTGCTATCAGAAATCCTAGTGGGCCAGATTGTGGTGATGTTATCTGATAACCAATCAATGTAGAGTTAAAGTTAACATTGAATCTTTGAGACTCCATTGGGTGTTTCTGCATTTCCACCATCCAAAATAGTCTGTGCCATGGATCCAGGTGCTGCACCCATCCTTTAATCTCCACTCCTGCCTTTGGCTCTGTGCTTCATGGCAAATCACTCCAGTCTGCTGCCTTCCACTGGGATAGGATAACTGGCCCAATTTGTCTCAAGGCTGTGCAGATATAAGAGTAAGACAGTGGAAGCAAAGTGACTAGGAAGATTTTTCAGGCACTGGGCAGGAGGATATTTGATAACCTCCAAAATCAGATATATAAATGTGCAATGACAATGGAATAGGGAAGATGGCTAGGAGTAAGATTTAGAACATCATTCCAAGGGATGGTTAAGGAGGGCTGGGGAAATATAGTGGTCAAGGACTCCTGTGTCCTTCTAGTCCTGGATCTCCTACTGACTAGTAAGGAAAGAAATATTAAGTGTCCACTGTATTCCAGGCACTGTGAACTTTACAAATATCATTTGTACAAATTTACAAAAATCATTTGACTTTGAAAAATGGGTGCTGTTGTTAAGTCATTTTAAAATTGACATACTTGAAGCAGAGATTAAGTGACTTGCTCAGGAAGTGTCTGAGGCTAGATTTTAACTGATGCTTTCCTGACTCCAGGCACTGTGCCACCTAGAATTGCGACTTCGAGCAGGCCATTCACTTACCTTGGAACCCAGTTTTTCCCTTATGTAAAATGACTATATTGGATTAGATGATGGTTTGAGGTCCCTTTTCTCTCAATATGCCCTAAACACTGAGATAACATAAAGGGAACCATAGCACAGAAAGTCAGAACACTGGGAAGTCATAATTTAATAGTTCTTACTGAGTAGAAAGGATAGTGTAGAGTAATTAGATTAAGGGAATGAAAAATGAAAATTTCAACTTTCATTTTCAGTATATGAAATGTTATCAAATGGAAACATTTGAAATTAACATAAGTAGCCACTAATGCCTCAGTGTGGAATAATTTCTCTACCTTGGGTACTTGCATAGCACCATGAGAAAGCCTTTTATACACTTATCATGTTCCTTTTCATATCCTAGTTATTTCAGTTCCTGTGTGTTTACCTCTCTTACTAGACAGTAAACTCTTTGAGGGTAGGAACTATTTCAATTATCTTTTTTATCTTCTTCAGTCCCTAATATGACGCTCGATATGCAACAAATGATTGTGGAATGTTGAAGACTTGATTTCATGAAAAATCAGTAGTAAATAAAAGGCATTTCTAGAATGAATGGTTGTTATTTTAAATCCAAGGAGGTTAGTAAGGAAGGTATCAGTTAGCAAAAAGAAAATGAACAAGCAGCACATTTAAGCACAGTTGCACTGTGCTTGAGGGTGCTTTTTAAACTCTGATTCATTTGGAAACTGTATAATGCCTTCATCAAAATACCTGTTGC
The DNA here is from genome assembly GCF_003287225.1 of Phascolarctos cinereus. Taxonomy (NCBI): domain Eukaryota; kingdom Metazoa; phylum Chordata; class Mammalia; order Diprotodontia; family Phascolarctidae; genus Phascolarctos; species Phascolarctos cinereus. The sequence continues at coordinate 44,522,831 of NW_027556402.1, read as the reverse complement.
ATCTTTAATAGAGAGAGGGGGAAAATAGTGGTGAACTCTTTATATAAAATATGCATTTCTACAGTTGTGAACTATATTGTTAACAGTGCTAGTATTTTAAAGGTCAATTAGAGATGATATGTATAAAGGCATTTTTCACCTAAGAATGTTATTGATGAAAAAAGACATTAACAGTAATTGATCATTAATTCAATGATTCATTCAACAAGATTTGGGTACTTATTAAGTAAAAGGCATTATTAGAGGCAATATAGGGGATTCAGAAATATTTAAGACTCAATATCTACTCCTCTGCAATTTATGATCTAGTTGAAGATCAAAAACATTTACAAAATTAACCATAATATAAAGGCAGCAGGTGATAAGTAGAATGAATGGTAGAGACAACAAGAATTCTCAGAGTTCTAGCTGGTATGATCAAAGGCTTCTTGGTGGAGGTAGGACTGTTATGTATGCCATAGAATCTATTGAAAACTAAAGTGAATTTAGTACCTCATTGCAGGGAGTTGGGCAGGTAGACATGTTCTATGGCGAGGCCATCCCAGATCAGATCAAATTTATGTGAAAATAACCTGTAGGGTTTCTAGTAGTCACAGCACCAAACATGAAAAGCAAGAAAAAGGAAAAGGACCTTTATGTACAAAAATATTTATAGCAGCTCTTTTTGTGCTAGCAAAGAATTGGAAAACAAAGGGAATGTCTGAACAAGTTGTGATATATGATTGTGATGGAATACTATTGTGCTATCAGAAATGACAAGGGGGATGGTCTCAGAGAAACCCAAGAAAGCTTATATGAATTGATGCACTGAACAGAACCAGGAGAACGTTGTATGCAGTAACAGTAGTACTGTAACAATGATCAGCTGTGAAAGTCTTGGCTACTCTGATCCAGACAATGATTCAAGAACATTCCAAAGGACTCGTGATAAAAAATGCTATCCACCTCCAGAGAGAGAGCTGATGAACTCTGAGTGCAGATTGAAGCATATTGTTTTTTCATTTTATTTTTCTTCCTTTTTTTTTTTTACAACATGGCTAATATAGAAATATGTTTTACATGACTTCAAAAAAAAAAAAAAAGAAAAATGTGATGGTCCAAATGGATAGTTTTGAAAAACAGGGGTATTATATCACCTTCCTGATGTATGATAATTATCTAAAACCTAGGAAAGAAGTTCCACACAGGGGATTTTGGTATGATCATTTTTATCAGTTAATCCATTCATAAATTTATCTTGAACAAATAATTTAGAAAGAGGGTAATCTGGGTCTCACATCAGCTAGGAGGAAGAGGAGGAGGTTCGACTGAGTCATACTGGTGGAATTACATGCTCTGCTTTCTACGATCCCAAGCTGCTCACCTGTTTTAAAACTTATTTTCTAAATTTCTGTATTTCCATGGTGGTGGCATAAGGCTGTGGCTCATGAAATTCCATGATGCCTAAGGAGTCACATTCAGAGATGATGTAAATTGCAATGGGAAGGTATACAGTGGGTGTCAGGAGGCTGCAGCGTATTGCTGATCATGATTTACATATGATAAACAACTCAAAATGTATCATCAAGGACATGTATGAGCACTGAAGTCATTAATATACCAGAATTTAACACCTCATATATTCACTGGTATCTCCAAAAAAAAAAAACAGATTAAGATTTCTTATTCTTTGGTAGATACGGAAGAAAGAAATACATGGATTACAATTGCCTAGGACATGAGGGTACAGGTGCGCCTTGCTCTGGGATTGAGGGTGAAGTATCATGATGATGAAGTCATAGACCCATTGAAGCATAGAGGTATTATTTCCAAGATTAGGGTATACAGTCACTATATTTAAAACTGCATTTATCATTCAAACGTTTCTGAATATTTTTAGACTAATGAAACCCTTTTCAAAAAGAGGCATGCTACATGAAGTTAGGAATGATTGGATTTGAATCCTGCCTCAGGGACTTACTACTTGTTTGCCCCTGGATAAAAGATATCTCCTCTCTAAGCCTCAGTTTCCCCATTTGTAAAATGGATATAAAATAGTACCTGTCACAAAGTTGTTGTGAGGATTCGATGCTAAACTGTATCTAAAATTCTTTGCAAATATTTAAAGCACTGTTAGCTGTTATTAACCCAAATATATATTATCCCTCTTTAATTTACATATTGTATCTCTCCAGTAGAATGTAGGATCCTTGAGGGCAAGAACTGTTTTGGTTCTCTGTGCATTCCTAATTCCTAGCATAGAGTCTGATAAATACATATAAATTATTGTTAGATTGGTAAATTAGATGCATATACACGTATATGTATATGGGCATATATACATATATACATACATATCACCCTATATTGAAATCAAATTCTGCATTGGTATCAATACAGAGGTGGAGATGCTTTCCCCAAATTCCACAAGCCATTGACATCACTGAACTGGGCATATTATGGATCCTTTTTTTTGGGGGGTGACGAGGCAATTGGAGTTAAGTGACTTGCCCAGGGTCACACAGCTAGTAAGTGTCAAGTGTCTGAGACCGGATTTGAACTCAGGTTCTCCTGACTCCAGGGCTGGTGTTCTATCCACTGGACCACCTCGCTGCTCTCATTATGGATCCTTTGCAAGGAATTTAGGGAAGAATGTGAGAGGAAGCCTAGTAAAGAAGTAAGGAGAATTGCAGTCATTTTCCATCTTGATGTCATGCAGATTGTGCAGATGCATATTTATACTTTGCTGCTGCTCCCTATGAAAATTCTGACAGATGCTATTTGGGGAGGCCATTCTTGCAACAGCAGGTGGGTTTTTGCTGTGGTGAAAAGCCCATCACAGACTAAGCATTGACAGGGTGAGGTAAACTCCACCCTCCTTTTCTCACCTTAGACTTGGGAAGAATACTACCCCTTTCACTAAAAAATTCTTTTGAAATCACTTTGCCTTTCTCTCCAAGAAAGGCAAAGAAATTGAACAGGAGAACCTCTTTCTGTCACCACAGCCAGAAGCATTTGCATTAACTGCTGTAATTTCCAACAAACTGTACAGGTCAACCTTTTTGCACTCTGCTGCCTTGTTTATATGTTGACAATCTTTCTGTCTCTCTAAAGAAACTAGCAGCCTCTAATCTTTGTCTTCTGTTGGGGGTTCACTGTATTGATTGAGGTTAGGACACTGGATGGCTCTGGACAAAGGCAGTTCTGGACAAAGATACCTAACATGAGATAAGGGTAGAAAAACTGCAGAGGAATGGTTTTTTCACCTGATATAGAAGCCATAAAGCTGGGCATTCTACTCTGCTATTGTTTTCCTTAGCCAGTGAAGTAATGAGCAAAGAGAAATTAGAATCTGAGATGAGAATCAAAGAAACTTCTCCTATTTTATATACTCAGTGAGAGACAGATATCCTTTTGTAAGGTCCTTTATGAGGGTGCATTTGGGGTCTATTCCCTTTACCTCCTTCATTTACCCTTATTTCTATATGACATGTAATAATCTTTTCTATCTATATTTTGTTGTTGTTGTCCAGTCATTTCATTCATGTCTGACTCTTTGTGACCTCATTTGGCATTTTCTTGGCAAAGATACTGGAGTGGTTTGCCAGTTCCTTTTCCAGTTCATTTTACAGATGAGTAACTGAGGCAAACAGGGTTAAGTGATTTGCCAAGGGTCACACAGCTACTAAGTATCTTGAGGCCAGATTTGAACTCAGGAACACGAGTCTCAGTAAGACTTCATGCCCGACATTCTATCCCCTGCACCACCTAGTTGTTCCTATCTCTAACTATGCCTATATCTCTCTCTATATATATTAGATTTGCAGAAAATGTCTTTTTAAAAGCACCAATCTATTACATAGAATCAAGAAATTTTAGAGTTCTCATGGAGAGCAACACATTCTCATTTCAAAGGCAAGCTAAGAATGTAATGCCGAGAGTGCTGATTTTATGCATGATGGTGATGGAAACTTTCCCAAATGAAGTATAAACAATACTTAAAAAGAGAATAGGAACCATATGAGTGACCAACCTATGTTATCTGCTCAGAGTAAATGCCCATTATGCCAAAAGGTCCTCTTACTCAGGTGAGCACTTAGGATTTATTTTACATCTGGCATTATACATATGAGTCACATACATATAGATAGACCTGATTTAACTCCAAATGAACTTGACTTAGTAAAGAAATCAGGTGTGGGGATAAAAGTGTAAATTCAGATTTTTCAAAGAAAACTTGGCTATTTGGCTCAATAGTCAAACAGATTGAGATACTTTCTTTGAAAGGAATGTGTGGTAGAAAAAGACAGGAAGGTCAGTAGGAGTCAAAACAGTCAGAAATGGAAGAAGACTAATGTTGCACTGATGAGTCATAACTGAAAAACAAAGTGTTCCACAGTTGAATGAGTCAATGTGCTCTGATAACATTATGTTTTAAACCTTAATAAATCTGGATGCAGAGTTTGTGAGAATACTTACCTGGCTGATTTTGTTATTCTTTGTCACTAAATATTCCTTAAATATTATTTCAAAAGTTTCTATTCCTTAAAAAAGATTCATGATGCTTTAGATGTGTTCTATGAAAAAGACTGTCTCTCTAGGTTCTGTACCAGAATTGATTGTGAAGATATTGTAGGGTCAGCAACAAAGGACAGATAAATGAATAGGTAACAGCAAAAAAAGAGAAGGATTATGCTTTCAGAAAACCTTGAAAAGACACACAGAGGTGATTTCAAGCAAAATGCAGTTGATGAATAATAGTTCTTTGGGAGCCCAGAGGTTTGACAAATGCCCATGGGGACATATCAGATCTTTTGACTCATCATGCCAGAATATGTTTCTAAAATGAATAATTTCATGAATGTGATTTTTTTTTCTTTAATAATGGCTCCTGTAATTCTGAGATGTTCCCACATAGTGCAATAGGTTCATAGATGATTAAAACAAAGCCTCTTTGTCACTCATCTTTTCTCTATACTTTTAGACCTTCAGCTTAATTGAAACTCCTGAAATCTTCCCTTCTTGGCACTGGTTTTCCAGTTTGAAGATATCTGTTCCTCTCTATAAAGAATGGGGGAAAAACAGCTGTAGGCAGCAATAAATGCTTTTAAGAAGCTATTTATTTTAGAAAGGAAGGGACCAAATTCCCCTGATATTGGGCCACATAAACACATTATTAGAAAACACACCTTCTGTTAAAGAGGAGACCTCATTTGGACAAGCTAACTGGAAAGCTATAACGTAGGGCATTACTCAACATTCATGAAACTTTTATTATAGAATCTCACGCACTTCAAAAAGAGATGAGAAAAGTTGTAACATGGTAGAGAGTTTAAGTGATACCTCCATCACTCTCATTGTCAGTATTTAACTTTCATTGAGTGGTAATTGCGTGTTTAGTCACTATGTAGAAAAGAAAGAGGTAGAACCAGTTCCTGGTCCCATGGACTTCTGTTGTTGTTATTGTTAATAATAATAACTGACTTTTATATGGTGTTTTACAGATGAAGAAATTGCTGCAGACAAGTTACTTGTTATTTGTCCAGGGTTGCATAGCTAATAAGCATCTGAGGCTGGATTTGAATAACAACAACTAACATTTATATGGTGCTTATTGTATGCCAGGCATTTTGCTAAGCACTTGACAATTATTATCCTATTAGATCCTCACAACAACACAAGGAGGTAAATGCTAATATTACCCCCATTTTACAGGTGAGGAAACTGAGGCAAACAGAAGTTAAGTAACTTGCTCAAGGTCACACAGCTACAGCTAGCATGTATCTGAGGTCAAATTTGAACTCAGATCTTCCCAATTCTAGGTTTAATGCTCTATTCATTGCACCACCTAGCTACATCAATGAAAATCTTGAAGCAATATCAAATTTTTTTGGGTCTTGTTTACTGTAGAGCTTAGCCCAATGCCTCGAAAATAGAATTAATGGATATTTGGCTACTGACTGAGAGCTCATTTGTTTATGAAAAACAAAGAAAGGGAAGAATAGGTAGGGTGGTTTGAGTAAAATGAAAGCTTCAGTGAAGCTGCTCAAAATTCAACCATATCTAATTCAGTGTTTTTTCTTTCCTTTCTCTATGATAGATAGGCAAGCTTCTTAGAAATCATCTAGTCTACCTATATATTTTATAGGTAGGGAAACTGAGGCCCAGAGATATGTCAGTGACTTACCCAAGGTCAGAAAGAGTTAGTAGCAGAAGGAGGATTCAAACCTAAGTATTTTGGCTCCTAATTTAGCACAGTTCATTACATGCTCCTGACTTTATAGTTAGGGCTTGGTAAGTAGTATTTAATTAATTTGTTGACTTCTTGAACCTAAAATTATTTAGACTCAGAAAAGTTTATTTAAATCTAAAACTCATTTCCTTGACTGGATCACATACTTCATGCAACAAAGGTATGGCATGGTAAAACAAACATTGGATTTAGACTCAGAAGACCTAGATTTAAACCCTGGCTCCAATACTTACTAGCTGTGAACAATCCATTTCACTTCTCTCTGAGCCTTAATTTCTAGACCTGGAAAATGGGAATAATAATATTTATTCTACCTACCTGATCAGATTATTGTGGGAAAAACATTCTCTTTACACTTATGCTTATATTTTATACTAAAAAAATAGTGAAGACTGCAGTATTCAAGATAATAAGCTAGGCACCAGTTGGAATACAAAGATAAGTACGATAAAGTCTTTGTCCTCAAAGAGCTTATAAACTTATAGGGAAGGTATTATATAATGTAACTTACATTACATTACATTATATTATAGTGCATTATATTATGTCATATTATAACATATTATGCTATAACACATAACATTATTAATATAATATAATGTAATATAATATTATGCTGTTGTATTATGTTACATTATGTTGGATTGTGTTGTATTACATGATGTCACATGTTATATTACATTATATTATGCTGTGTTGTTATGATATACATAGCATATTATTTTCTATTCTAATATGTTATATCATATTATATTAGATTATGTTATATCATATTTTGTCATATTATATGATATGTATGTGATTATAAACTAGAAGACAAGTGATTTGTGCAATAAAATGCATGAGAACAAAATGGTATAGGAAAGAGTTAAAGTTTTGTTTACTTCTGGTCAGGCCTTCCAAGAGAAGGGCTTTTGGAGAAAGTGGTATTTGAACTAAGCTTTAAAGGATGCACAGGGTCATGGCAGATGATAAGAGTAGGGATTTTGTTGGATGACAGTGCAAAGGCAGAGGAAATAAGTTTTGAGCCAAATCATTATAGGCTTTGAATACAAAATTCAGGAAATAGGGCGTCTTTGGAGAATTAATCCATTTAAAATTCTATTTGAAGCCACTCAGGTAGAATTGTTTCTTATACTGGAAATGTCCATGCTTGGGAGCTGTCCACATCTGAAATTCTTTCATAAAAACAGGGCAAATTGAAGACTGTATGCCAGACCTTAAAAGGACATGAGTATGCTTATCCAATTAAGCCTGATGAATTCTGCTGTAGTTCAAACCTGTTTGGACATGTGGCTTCACAAAACTCCTTCCTCTTGATGTTGGGTTTTGCTTTCCCAATTGCCCTTTGGGTCTTGTCACCGCCTGGTTGTCATAAATCCAATCCTTCTTAGGTGTATGGTTCACCAAGGAAAGAATGCAACTGGGAGCACTGATTGCAAAAATCTTCCAGGTTCTACCATATTTTGGCTTGGGAAAATAATTTGCTCCCTAATAGTACCTTGAAAGGTGATAATATGTTTGGCAAAAGTAACCAGGATATGAGGGTGAAAATGGACCAAGAATAACTATTGTCCCTCCATCCTCCAGTGGTTAAATTTCTTTTGGTAGACATGGCTGTGTAAATGGAACACTAGGCTTGTCCATAGTTTTCTCAGCATAGGTTGCTTGGAAACAATCAATAACTGTTTATTGAACCCTTTGTTCAGGGTCTACTGCCCACTAAAATCTCAAAGAATCATTTGGGGATGCACTTCAGTCTCTCATCTCCAATATTTGTGTAGCTGTACTTGCCTGATCCCTAATTTTCACATGATGTTTAAAGTGTTAAATTATATGACATTTTACCCCTCTTATAATGTATTTGATTCATCATTGTTACTGAATTTGATAACTTTTAGATATCCTGAAAAGGTTACTCCAATTAAATTCAATCCACATTAAGCACCCACTGTATACACAACACTATGCAGGGCGCTGGGGACAAAGAAGACAAAACAAAACAAACACTGGTTTCTTTTTAAAAAAAATTTTATTAATTTATTTTGATATATCAATAATCACTTCCATATGCTTTTGAGTTTAAAATTTTTCTCCCCTTTCCTCCCCACCACCCTCCCCAAGACGGCGCACAATCTGATGTAGGCTATGCATTTACATTCCTATTAAACATATTTTCACATTAGTGGTGGTGTAAGTAAAAATTAAAACCAATAGGAGGAACCACCAGAAAGAGGAAGCAAAACTCAACAGAAGAAAAAAAATAGCAAATAGTATGCTTCAATCTGCATTCAAAGTCCATAGTTCTTTCTTTGGATGTGGATAGCATTTTCCATCACAAGGCCTTTGGAGATGTCTTAGATCCTTGTATTGCTGGGGTAAGTTTATCAATATTAGTTATCACACAATGGGTGTTATTGCATACAATGTTCTCTTGGTTCTGCTCACTTCACTCAGCATCAGACCATACAAGTCTTTCCAGGTTTTTCTGAAGTCTGCCTGCTCATCATTTCTTACAGCACAATAGTATTCCATTACATTCACATACCACAACTTGCTCAGCTATTCCCCAATTGATAGACATCCTCTCAATTTCCAATTCTTTGCCACCACAAAAAGAGCTGCTATGAATATTTTTGTACACGTGGGTCCTTTTCCCATTTGTTTGATCTTTTTGGGACATAGCCCTAGAAGTGCTATTGTTGGGTCAAAGGTTATGTACATTTTGATAGCCCTTTGGGCATAGTTCCAAATTGCTCTCCACCAACAATGCTTCCAAGTCAAGTCAAGTCGACAAACATTAAGTCCCTATTATGTATCAGGCCATGTGCTAAGCTGTGGGCATTGTGCTAACTCTAAAGAAAATATCATTTGTGGGACAGCTAGGTGGCACAGTGGCTAGAACATTGGCCCTGGATCCAGGCAGACCTGAGTTCAAATCCAAGTTCAGATACATAACACTTACTAGCTGTGTGACCCTGGACAAGTCACTTAACCCCATTGCCTAGCCCCACCCCCCCAAAAGAAAACAGCATTCAAAATATTTTAGAGTAGCAAAAAAAAAATCCATCATAAACAATATTCGAAAAACAAGTTCCTTTGGACTAGGGGCCAGTGAGGACACAGACATATTTCATTTTGTTACACTTTGGTTTATTTGCTTTGCAAATATTGTATTTTTATAAACTGAAAGCTTGCAAATATTACATTTTTACAGATTGAAGGTTTGTGTCAAACAAGTCTTTTGGAGCCATTTTCCCAAAGCATGTGCTCACATAATATGCCTGCGTCACATTTTGGTAATTCTTGCAATATTTCAAACTTTTTATTATTACATCTGTTATGGTGATCTGTGATTAATGATCTTTGATGTAGCTATTGTAGTTGTTTTGGGCACCATGAACCGTGCCTATATAAAATGGAGAACTTAATTGATAATGCTGTATATGTTCTGACTGCCGCACCTCTCAGCTTTTCTTCTCCCTCTCCTAGGGCCTCCCTATTCCCTGAGACACAACAACATTGAAATGAGGTCGATTAATAACCCTACAATGCCCTGTAATTGTTCAGGTGAAAGGAAGAGTCAATTGATGTGGTAAACTTCATTGCTGTCTTATTTTAAGAAATTGCCACAGCCACCCCAGCTTTCAGCAACCACCACCCTGATCAGTCAGCAGCTAGTAACTTTGAGGCAAGACCTTCCACCAGCAAGAAGATTACAAGTTGTTGAAGGCTCAGAAGATGGTTAGCATTTTTTGGTATTAAAATTTTTTAATTGACATCACACACAATGTTTTTTAGATGTAATTCCATTATACACTCAATAGACTGCAGTATAATGTAAACAGAACTTTTATATTCATTGTGAAACTGAAAATTTCACGTGAATTGCTTTATTACAATATTCGCTTTATTGTGGTGGTCCGGAACAGAATCCACAATATCTCCAAGGTAGGCCTGGGGTCAGGGAGGACCTAGGCTTGAATCCTATCTAAGACAATGGTTGTTTGACCATGGGCCAATAATTTTGCCTTTCTGAAATGCAATTTTCTCATTATTAGGAATAACGATGCTTATTTTACCTAATTCACAACACAGATATAGGTACAGAATGAAATAATGTGCATAAAGGACTTTGAAAACCTTCAACTGCTGTACAAATGTCACTGGTAGATTTTTAGCTGGGTGTCTAGCAAAAGTAGGCATTGGTGGTACAGTGGATAGAGCCTGGGACTTGAAATTAAGAAGACATGTGTTCAAATCTAGTCCCAGACACTTATTAGCCATGTGACTCTGGACAAGTCACTTAATGCCTTAGTCTCCTCATCTACAAAATAAGGATAATAATAATATTTACCTGTTGTGAAGATCAAATGAGATATTTGTAAAGTGGTTTGCAAACCTTAAAGCATCATATAAATGCCAATTATTATTGTTTTTACTCAAATTAGACATGCTAAGCAAATTTCCTATTGTATATTTCAATTATTCAGTATGCTGTTTATTGATTCTACAAATTAAACTACTTTGGGATTTTTGGTTCTATCAATTTAGTATTTGGTCTACTTCCATGTTGGAAAAAAAAGTGTCATAACATCCAGATGTTCTAAAGGTTTTTTTTTTTAAAGCATTCTCTATATTTTAAACGAATTGTGATTGTATATAAGGAGTATATTCTGAAGCAGGTTCAGGGAGAAGGGAAAGATCATTATGCATTTGCTTATTCCTCTCCTACTCTATTCTTTGCTTATGGGAAACTGTAAAAAAAATACAGTGATTCATTAAGACATGTTAACCAGAAAGCAGAACCCCTCATGGCCATTCCATATCTAGAAGCAAAATTGTATAATGTTACTGAGACAGATTTAATCAACAAGAACTAAGCTGGAGGCCATGACAGATAAACAGAGAAATAAGTCCTGGAGACATTGTAATTAAAAACATCTGGGTGATTTCAACTTACCTCGAAGGCCATCTTAAAGCCTTTCATCAAGATTGCCAGACTGTCATTGCCACATGGGTAATGTCAACTATACTCGGTGAGTTCTGCCTGCATACCTTTCCAGCGGGCAGAAGGAATGTTTCCACAACCTCTTTGAGAAAACAAACTAACAAATCAGACTAGCAAGTCAGAACAATTTAGAAGCTCACCGTATTTTTTTTTTCCCCCTGGGAATTGATGGTTATCCATGGTTGATGAGCAGTTACCACAGCATGTAGACTTGTTGATTCATAAACCAATCTAGTTGGAAGAGATGTGTAGAGGTCATTTAATCAAATCCCCGTGTTTTACAGAAGGAAAAAAAAGGCTGAAGCCAAGAGGTTAATGTCACTCTCCAAGTCCTATAACACAGGAGTGGTTGGGAAGTGACTAGAATCTAGGTTGGAACTTATGTTTTCTGGCAAGTACATTCCTGGAAAAAAATAATTAGCATTTATATAACATTAAAGGTTTGTAAAATGCTTTATATATGTTAACTCATTTGATCCTTACAACAATCCTACAAGGTAAGAACTATTATTATCCCTGTTTTACTGCTGAAGAATCTGAGGCTGACAAAGGTTATGTGTCTTGCCTAGTGTCTGAAGAAGGATTTGAATTCAGACCATCCTGACTATATGCCCAATGCCCATCTACTGTGCCCCCTAGCGGAAGGGTCTGCTCATTATAATAGTAGTTGTGGGTGAAATCCTGAAGGAGGAAACATTTTTATGGCTTGAATGTAATCCCTGATAACATTAAAGACATCATAGTCACTGGGATTAAATGCAGGAGTGAGGTTCTTCTCTCTCTCTCTAGTGACTTCTTAGTAATACCTTTTATAATTCTATCACTTACCACTTGCCATCCTAGATATGAGTATGCATGATGGGAACATGGGTGTATAAAGATTGTAGGTTTTAGAGCTAGAACAGACAGTAAAACCTCATTTTACATGTTAGGAAACTGAGGCTATGAGGTGAGTAGCAAAGCCATGTTTTGAACCCAGTTCCTTTGACTCCAAATCCATGGTTACTTCCTCAGTCACATACTAGTTACACTAGTGACCTAAAATTCTTAGGATGGCTTGTAACAATGTTCAGTTTGTTTCTACCAGATTCATGAAATTCAAGCACTGGGAAAATTTGACAATATTGAAGAACAACATTTGTGGGTGGCCTTTATCTTATACCAGGTTTTATTAGAGCCACCCAGGGGATAACTCTGCTACACTGAGATTTCCATTTAGCCTAAAACAAAAGCTGTCTTTCCTTGAAGTTTTTTTTTGCATAGTTTCCATTAAGCCTGAAGTGAAAAAGCCTTAAGTATTCCATGTTGTTTTTAAGAGTAGAATGGTGCTTGAGGAAAAATTTTCCTATCTTCTCAAATGTCTAGCTTTTCTATTGATTTTAATGCCTGAATACCCAATGAAAGATGGTTTCTTTCCTTGGTACTACTTCTATTCTGAAATGTACCATAATTATTTGTTTTGCTTCACTTCTGTTCCTTCCCTTCCCCCATTAAATTCTAAGTTCCTTGAAGGTTGAGGCTATACTTTACTTCACTTTGTATCCCCAGCATCTAGCATAATGTCTTGCACACCATAGGTATCTAATAAATATTGATTTTTTTTGAATAATGCAGTTCTTTTAGCATCATAGGACAATAGATTCCTCAGAGAGCAACTGATTCAACTTCATTTATTCAAGTAGGTGAAAGCTTAGATATCTCCCTTTCAAAATTAGTAGCATGTGGAAGACAAAGCTATAGCAGCCTCCTTTCCTATTCTGTATCACAGATGGCTATCAGAGGCTGAAGTCAGTATATCATTCTGCATGATGTGCCAGTAAACAAGTACAACTTGAAATGCCTAATACATTCCAAGAAACACTCTGAGTCCACTTTAAGTTACAGAGCAGGTGCTGATCTACATCGGTAGAGGGGATTTCTTGGCTGAGAGTTCCCAATACCAAGAAAATTACAGGTCTGAGTCTCACACTCCCAGCCCCATCCCTGCTCAAATTGTACCAGAATCTGTGCCACATACAGTCTTCTGAATTGGAAGAGTCACAGGGATCATAGCTTTAGAGATGAGAGGGGCCTTAAAAGTCCTTGAGCCCACCTTCTTCATTTTACAGATGACAAAACTGAGGTTCAGAGGTGCTGATTTCCACAGGGTGTCAAAACTAACAAGTATTTGAGACAGGATTTGAACTCATCATGGTGACTCACAAGTTTAGTGTTCAACCATGCTGCCTTCAGTTTTGTAGTGGGATTTTACAAGTTACAGGAAAAGGCTGATCAACCCCTCAAGCTGAAACAATGCACTCAAGTGGTAGAATGGAGGGTGGAGAATTGCATCAACTCTAGAATATGCTACTTGCTAAGCATGCTTGAGCTTATAGTTTTAGCCTGCTTGGTTGCTAAGTAATGAAGCTAAATATAAATGATGGGTCTGTTGATTCTGGAACATGAGGTGGCTGGCTAATGCATTTCTACCATTACATCCATTTACTTACATGAGTCTAGACCCATTTGCCTATTTTGACAGGAGTAACATTTTAAGACCAAGTCAGTTTTCTCGGTGGAGACAGGATATGACCCCAAGCTGATAGATCTTAGGGGAGCTGAGCTTGATTTCCAAGGGCAGCTAGATACAGAAAGGAAAACAAGTAGCAAAGTCTAGTTCTCTTGAGATTTTTCTCTGAAAGCAAATTCTGTCTTTGACAAACTGGCCATTGAAAAGGTTGAAAGATGAAAAAAAAATTTTCTCCTGTCACAAGTAGATTCTTGCTTTGCTGGGCTTGCTGAATCTTCTTAAACAGATCAACTGTTTCCTATTTATCAAGTTTCTTTAAAACTTTTTTTTTTCCAGTGCTACTCAAAAAGCATTAGCTATTATTCTCCTATGTGTCAACATGCCCTCCTGGGATCTTACCTCCTGAGTATTGTGAAGACTGTCTTCAACTTTAATCCAATTCCCTATAGGCACAAAAAATTGTTGATGTGGGTAATTACAGGCATTCCTGCTATAATTTATAAAATTATAGGAAATTTAATTTTCCTTAGTTGTGGCTTTTAATCATATAAAGTTGCCTGGCTGAGCCAAAAGCTGTCCTCAGAAATCTGTTGTAAATTTCATTTCTTTGGCATTGACTCAAAGCTCTATTATTTATCAGCCAACTTCACAATGAGAGAGGATCAGAGAGGCTGATATGTGTCCGGGCAGGGGGATGCAGGATGTTTTTGTTGCTTTTGCTTCTGTTTTTGTTTCAGCAACTTTGTGAAACATATCTTTTGGCTTAATGGCACTTGTCACCATGAGCTTCTTGGAGTTCAGTAGTTCCATTAAGATATAAAAGAGGCTTTGCAGAAATACCCATTAATCCCATGAAGTACTAGACCCATTTTTTTTCTTTCCTGGAGTGTTAGTTGTTTATGAAACTAAAAACAAAATAGCTTGTGGTCATCCACAAATAACAGATAGATGTCTGGGTAATGAAATAAAGTACGAATTTTAACCACGGATTGATCCCCCAGTGAAGTCCTTAACTGTTGTCTTGTTATACCATGAAGGTGACTTTGAGTTCTTGAAGGCTATCACAAAGGAAAAAAAGCTCTGGCGGGTTCCATCAAGCTGTTTGTCTGGCATCCGAGGACGAGCATAGCTAAATGTGGAAGGTCTCATCACCAGATTGATTGCAGGGCGATAATTGATTTTTTACCGGCAGGATGTCTCCGTGAAAGCTTTCCAGTTGCAGTTGCATTCTGCTTTGGTAGAAAGCAGAGACAGCTATGGTGGCATAGAGCACTGAGTGGCAGATTCAAAGACAGGAAAACTTGAGTTTGAATTCGCTTCAAACACTAGCAGTCCCTGAGCAAGTTGTTTTTGGCTTCAGATTCCTCATCTGTAAAATGGGGATAATCAAGTACCTCCTTCACAGAATTGTTGACAGGCTCAAATGAGATGTTGGGAACAAAATGCTTTGTATAGCTGAATATCATACATACGTGTTATTGTTTTTTGGCAAGGCAATCAGGGTTAAGTGACCTGCCCAGGGTCACACAGCTAGTAGGTGTCAAGTGTCTGAGGTCAGATTTGAACTCAGGTCCTCCTGACTCCAGAGCCAGTGCTCTGTCCATTGCACCACCTAGCTGCCCTCATAAATGCTATTGCTATTTTTAAGTTGACAGAATCACAGGTCTCCAGAGACAAACTTTTCATTTTGCATTTGAAGCATTTTCTTCGTGATGTGACTTTTTCTCTGTTTAAAACAATTTAAATTCTGCTAATGAAATATCCTTTCTGTTTTTTTTTGGGGGGGGGCTGCAGGTGAAATATAGAAGATTAAATGATACAAAATGGTCACATTTGCTATTACTTGGTCCACAGAGGAGTGATCGTTCTTTGGCAGTTCAGTCTGTCAGCACTGTTGACTTTGTCTGTTTTATCTGGAACCAATAGCAATGACATTATCAAACAACAACATAAACTCATGGCCTAACCTACCTAGTGACTTACAGACAGAACTAGCTAGACTCGGGCCACAGAGCACTCTTCCTTAACTCTCTTAATTAGCTTTGGCACAAGATAGAAACATGGCATGTCTCCATGTCTGTCTGAGGAGAGACCTTAACTAATCCCCTTAGCTCTTTAAAGGACAGGGCTTCTGAAGAACGCCCTTCTAGGACCACTCTTCAGAGAGATATTATGCAGGAGGGGGTGGGACATAATTCCCAGAATATAATGAGTCCTTTGACCCATTCTTCTCCTGGAACAGCCCTCTTCCCACGCCCACCCAGAGGAAATCAATCCATTCAGTTTTGGACTTCAGCCCCTGGGAAGAGCTGTCTTCATTGATAAGTGAGTCAATAAGCATTTATTTAGTGTTTACCATGTACCAGGCAGTATGCTAGGCACTAGGGATACAAAAAGAAGCTAGGGAAAGTCCCTATCTAACCCTATCTAGTCGGGGTGACAACATACAAACAACTATATATATATATATATATATATCTGTGTGTGTGTGTGTGTGTATACACACACACACACACACACACACACAGACACACAGATTATATGCATTTATATATGATGGGCAGCTAGATGGCAGAACGGATAGAGTGATGGGCCTGGAGTCAGGAAGACTAATCTTGAGTTCAAATCTGGCCTCAGACATGTACTAGCTGTGTGACTCACTCAAATCTGTTTGCCTCAGTTTCCTCATCTGTAAAATGATCTAGAAAATGCAATTGCAAATCACTCTACTATCTGTGCCAAGAAAACCCCAAAGAGGGTAAAAAAATAAAAATCAGACATAACTGAAAACTACTAAGCAACAGCAATAATGATAAAACATATATATAATACACATATATGTGTATGTATATACATATATATAAATAGCCAATAATTATCAGAATGAAAGCACTAGAATTAAGAGGGTCTGGGGAAAGTGACCTGTAGAAGGTAGAATTTTAGTTGGGATATGAAGGAAATCAATGAGTAAGTACAAATTCACCAACTAATTCATTTTGTCTACTTTTCACTTATCTTGGACATCTTTCTTCCTTGCCTTCTATCTTTTACTTTGGAAACTGTAATGAAATACATGATCCCATTGCTTCTAGAAAGGGCATTCTAATCCATTGCTTTCTGGCTCTACTTACCATCACCATCAGTAAGTCAATAAACATTTATTAAGTGTCTACTATGTTCTAGGCACTGTGCTGAAAATACAAAAAAAAGGTAAAAGATGGTCCCTGCTCTCAAAGAGCTCACAGTTTGATGGCGGAGACAACATGCAAGTAACTATGTACAAACCAGCTATGGACAGGATAAACTGGAAATAATCAACAGAGAAAAGACACTAGAATTAAAGAGAGGTCAGGAAAAGCTTCCTACAGAATTTTAGGTGGGATTTTAGCTTGGACTTAAAAGAAGCCAGGCAGAGACAAGGAGAGAGAGCTGAGAAGTCAATAAGCCTGGGCACTTGCTAAGGGCGCTAATTTTAATAAGCCAATGCTGTAGTGTAATTTGGTGGAAGGGAAGTTTTTTTGACTGTACCCTAGAGCTCGAATCAAGTAAGCATGTCTAAGATGACCAGCGTGGTATGCTTCCAAGGAGTAAAATGTTCTCATGACCAAGTTACTTAGCAACTAGAACTATATATCTATTCAGTCAAGTGTCTTAACTTGAGCAACGTTTCAGTTAAGTCACATGTGACTGCTGCTGATTGAATTTTTGTAAAAGGTTCCTTTCCCTTTAGAGAAATAAAGAACAAAGGGGGAAAAAGGAACAGAAAGTGAAGCATTATGATTCTAGACATGTTGTTTCACAATGTATGGTAAGTGTAATGTTTCACTAGTTTGAGAAAATAAAATCTCTATGCAGAGCCCATTTCATTGATATTTTTCAGAAGCCACTTGGGTAATTTTACAACTAGAAATTTAGTGAGATTAAACGTACACACCAGTAGTTTAAGTTTTTTTCTTTTGGTTTCTTTTTTGATAGCACATTCATTTTTCTCTGAATAGGCAGATTGCCTATTTAAATAGAGCAAGCCCTTCACTTTAAGGAAAAGGATTTTTTAATGAATTCTGGAATAAAAATGGCAATCTTTGCTTGGGGTCTTTGACTTGGCTATCATCATCCACAAATCCTGCTCTTTTTCTCAGTATTTTCAAGGGTCATGAGAATGAATGGATGAAAGAAGAAATGGCATTTGTATCTAGGATTTCCAGTATTGATCAGTAACATTATTATTATTATTATTATTACTATTGTCTGAATCTTTTAAAACCAGACCTAAAGAACTCCCAGAGGAGGACTTCCTTCTTGCAGGTTGATTGGCACCTGCTCTACTACCCATAATCTTGGAAAGTTGCTTGAATTATCTGGGCAATTATCTCAGAATTTTGCTTTGCCTTTGATGGTGGAACTCTTTCTTTGTGGGTACGTGTAAAGTTGAAAATGCAAAATATTAGCCATTGCTGAATAGAATCTACAAGTCAGATTTATTTTTAGAGCAAAAAAAATGGATATATTTATTTTTTTTAAATAACTTACATCAATTGAAGGTTTCATTCAACTTTCCTTAGTCTGTCTTTGAACTAAGAACTGTAATAAAAATTTCTTTTCCAAAGAGTATATTTTCTGAATTATGGGAAATGGAAAACTGAATTGCACTTGAAGTTTGAATGATATATTTTTAAAATAGTATTTGATCTGTTAAGAATATATATTTTATGTGTATAGTATAATTTAGAACTACATAAACAGAAATTATTTAACATTTGGCTCCTTTCATCAAAGGGTCAGAGATACTTCATAAATGGGAAATAATATTGATTTTCAGCAAATGACTCCTTACAGTAAGAGGTAAACTGCAGGTACAGATGAGAAAGTGCTGTGAGTTTCCAAAGACAAAAGTGGAACATCTAAATCAGGGATTCCCTAACCTGAGGTATGCATATCACCAGGAGTATGAGAAGCAAGTCAATGGGCTAAAGAGAATATCTGGCAAATAAGTTCCTTGTCCTACTGAAATTAATCTCTTAATTTTATTCCTTATGTTCCTATGGGTGGCAAACTCTAGAATATATTTTCCTTCACATTGGATATGTAGAGAAAGGTTTATTGAAAGCTGAGGGGGACTGAAAAATGATGGGAAGCCCTCATCTGATGAGATATACAAGACCAGCTTAGAGCTGAGGGGAGATCAGGACTTGGGATGGTGTCCAAGCTTAGTTACTGTTTATCTAAGGAAATGTAGGGACAAGAGGCAGAAAGCAGAATGAAATAATCAGGTCAAAAAATGGAGGAAGGAGGACTTGTTAACCAGAAGTATTTACAGGGATTTGAGTGAATGATTAAGACACAGATCATGTTGTTGAAGGATGGGGAGGGAATGGGGAAGGAAATCAAAGCCAGGATCAGGAAGAGTCACAGTTAAGGATCACAGTGAACACGAACATCTGGATACTAGTGTGTGAATCAGGACACAAAGAGAAAACAGGATGACAGCAATTGAAAAAATTACTGCAAGCAAGAGTGATCTCACTTTGCCTTCTTTGGAAGGCAGTGGTGGTTACCCATTGGGCAAAGGTGGGAAACTCTATGTGGGATCTGACAGGGAACAGTAAATATGTTTCCCATTTTATGTATCCAAGAGCCAAAGTGTGAAAAAAGTTAATCAACTTGGTCCCCAAGCAAATAGAGTTGGGAATGGAATGAAGAAGACACAACATCAATATATTTGCTTTCTGCTTAGTGAGACTCAGGTGGGCATATTTTCATAATGGCACAAAGGACATTTGGTTTAGTGCTAGAGTTTGGAATACTGTCATTTTACCTCTCCACGGCCAACTGTGGACATTGGTTGGAGTGTATGAGGCATTTGGGGAGGACTAGCAACTGTAGTGTGAGGGCTGCCAAGCCCTTTTCATGGTTGCTCAACCCCTTTGGTATCTGCCTATCAACCAATTCTCATCTGTGGCTCCAAGAAACTGTAGCGTGCACAGAGGCTACACCCAGGTAAAACCATCTCTTCAAAACTGAAGGATGAACAAAAACACCATTGATTGATGAGTCATGTTCTTAATAGTTGTCATTGTGTTTTGTACCTCATAAAGAGAGTTGTTCTCCCATAAAAGAGCATTAGAGTGTCTGATTTTCAAAAGATGAAAACCAGCCCCCTCCTCAAAAAAAACAAACAAAACACAGAACACCTTAAGAAACTTCCCAGATAAGAGCAATCAGTGAGGGGACAGGTGCTTCTGGCTACTTGATTGTTAAAATAGTGGCTGTAGCTGTAAATCAATTGCTCAAAAATTGGGATTTTTTAATTGAAATTTTCAGGGTCCTTCTTGCCACTGTGGTTTGTTAAACTACACAGGGTGTTGGCTAGGGAATGAAAAAGAATCCCTCTTCTGTGAAGATAATTCCTTGGTAACACTGTCATTGGGATAATGGGTTGGACTTGGGGGTAGTCATTGCCTAGTGGAAAATGACCCATATAGAGAAATGAGTCAAAGGGCAATTGTTTATTATTACTGAGGAGCAAATGTACAGGAAAACCTGAATCACAGTTAGAGCAAATAAGGTCATCTTAGGACTCAAACTCTAAGGAAGAATCAGTCCATTGGGGAGCTGCTCTCATTGGATGGGAACAATTCCAATATCTTTCAATTCTCATTATTTTTTTTTCTGATGAGGCAATTGGGGTTAAATGACTTGCCCAGAGTCACTCAGCTAGTGAGTGTCTGAGACCGGATTTGAACTCAGGTCCTCCTCACTCCAGGGCTGGTGCTCTATCCACTGTGCCACCTAGCTACCCCTCAATTCTCATTCTGAGGAGCAATGCCTCCCCCTTTCTGAACCACCCAGCCCCCAACTCAGGCAGAAATTAAGCCTCAGGGAAGCTATATTCAACTATCGAGATGATTTTTCACTGTGCTCTCACTCCTCCTTTGTATGTCCATGTCCTCTTATCTTTGAAAAAAACAAGCCTGATAGGAGGGGAAATGGTCACAGAAATATTGGCTCTGACACACAACAATGTTGAACCTGTGGATCTTAATTCATCATTGGCCAGTTCCTCATTAGTGTTACAGATGCTCTGCCAGGACTATAGCCAGCCCACAAATGTGGCCACACACACATACCAGACATTCTAAAGGGCCACAGCCTGAGCTCACCCTATTGATTTTCCTTTGTGGAAGGGCGTATTCTCCAAGGAGCACACACACAAGGGAAATATTCTCTAGGGGTGACATATAGAAGTAAAGCTTCTTATGTACCAGGAAAGCCCCACATGACTATTCTTGCATCACTCCTTACTTGTGCCTCTGTATTGACCTGGTCTGGTTGAAAGAATAATATCAACAATTTTGTGTTGCTGATTCATAGGAGAATGAATAATACTTACACTCACAAACACACACACACACACGAAGCATAGGTAGTGTTTTCATTACCACTAGTAGGTGCTGCTCACATGTGATCACATTGATCTCACTAGTACTCCAAGCACAGCTTTTACTCCCTGGTAATACCTTCTTTTCTCATAGGGACCCTAGCCAGGTTAAAATGAGTTCTTTGGAATCTTGCTGGATTTTTAGGCTCTGGCTTAAGATATAGCAACAGGGTATCCTTGTCCGGAAAGGGAGGACTAGGAAGAATGTATTTGTCTTCCAAAGACTTGTGAATCTGATGGAGAGGGCTTTAACATGAAATCAAAGAGGGGGCAGAAAATTGGTTACATTCAACTGCTATGTCAGATAGCCTAGAGAGCAGCAGCTATATTGAGGAAAATTATTACAGTAGAGGTGCCTAGTATTTCATAGGAGACAGCATCAAGTCAGGGAAGTACTTAGAAAAAGAATCAGGGACCACTCTAATACAGCATGAGTTTATTAGAACAACTTATCCTAAACCCATTACAGAGTGGTATAGTCAGTGGAGTGATGGACCTGAAGTCTGGAAGACCTAGGTCAAATCCTCCCCTTGACATTCGTTGTGTGACCTTGATCAAGTGACCTAACCTCTCTAGGCCTCAGTTTCCTCATCTGTGAAATTGGGGGGAAGGGTTAGACTTAGTGACCTCTCTGCCATCTTCTAGTTCTAAATCTACAATTCTATTATTCCTTCTCCCTCCCCCACTTCTTCTGGACTAACTGTGAGTTTCTAATGACCTAATAATTGTTAAGCACAGTATCTGGCATAAAGCACTATAAACATGTTAGCTATTTATTATTATTATTATTATTAGTAGTAGTAGTAGTAGTAGTAGTAGTAGTAGTAGTAGTAGTAGTAGAAGAAGAAGAAGAAGAAGAAGCAACTATTAGCTGGGCTACTTTGGGCAAGACCCTAGGCCTCAGTTTCTTCATCTGTAAAATGAGGGGATTAGACCAGATGGCCTCTGAGCTCTCTTCCAGTTCCAAATCTATGCACTATGAATTTGCCTGTGTCCACGGCCTGCTCAGAGTTTTCCCCATCCCTGAATGGATTACTTAAGAATTGTTATCTATGAATGTAACCTGCCCCCGGTTGGTTTAGGAATAGAAGAAACTTGGTAGTTGGGATAGAGGGAGGTGAATGGAAGAAAGGAAGTGACTATGACTTAGAAGCAGAAGTGCCCTACTGCTGGTGTGAGGACTGGGAAAAAAGTGCAAAAGAGGCCCAATTGCAAAAGCCTCATAGAGTTTTCCCTCAGCAGTATGCCTAAAGGACCATCCTAGACCTAGTTCTTGACTATAGCCTGTTATGTGAGCCCCTCATTAGCAAAGGAATAGAATAAAGTTGGCTTTTCAGAAGAGGGTAGAGCCAGAAGAAAGAAGCAGGTGGACACTGGAAAGTAGGCCCAGCTACTTTAGCCTCTCAGAGTCTCCCTGGGGCAGTGGCCCAAACTGGTCCTTTCCACCCCTTGTGGGCTGCGGCCCTCGCCCAGCTGTGGGTGGGGTAAGAATGGAGAAGTGCAAGGCTACTGCACCTAGTTCAAAGTAATCTAGTATAGAAAGGAAGGGCTTGCAAGCAAAACTCCTGATTATAATTATGATACCATAGACAAAACAGGAGAGACCAATAAAGATAATAAAATACGAATGGAGAAAATGAGTAAATCTAGAAAAAAGAGTCATCACAGTAAACCAGTTCTTGACAGTGAAGGAAGCATAGTTAAAAAAAAAAAAGAAAACCCTCAGAGGAAGGTATAAATGCTATGATAAATACTACAAGACTCCCAGGAATGACAATGGAACAGTTCAAAGAGCTTTCTTTTTTTAATTTAATTTTTCAATTAATAAAAATTTATACTTTCTTCTTCCCACCATGTTTCCCACTGGGGGGAAAAAAGCCATAGTAGATATGGATAGTCAAGCAAAAACCAGTTCCTACATTAGCCATGCCACATATGTGTGTGTGTATGTATATATTTATATATATGTGTATGTATACACACACATGTATAATGTGCCTCATTCTTTGTGCTGACGGCATCACCTTTCTGTCAGGCGATAGGTACTATTCTTCACCATTAGTTCTTTGCATTAGTGGTTGATCATTGCTTTGATCAGAGTTCTCAGGTCTTTCAAAGTGATTTGGCTTTACAATGTTGCTGTTATTGTATAAATTGTTCTGATTTTGTTTGTTTCACACTGCATCAATTCATACATCTTCTTAGGCTTCTCTAAAATAATCCCTATCAATTTTCTTACAGCACAATGATATTCCATTACGTTTATATGCATTAATTTCCCCAGTCATTCTCTAATCTATTCTCTTTTCAGCTTCCAGTTTCTTGCCACAGCTCCAAGAATTTTTCAGAATGATTTGGAATAGCATGAAAAGAAAGAAAATGACAGAAATTAGATTTTAAAATCAGCCAATATAACAAGAAAACAAATAATTTCTAACAATGACAGACATTATCCAAAACAGTAAGTTCTCTGAAAAAAAAAGATAAAATTGAAATGCAAAAATACAGAGGCAGAAAGCAAATTAATTGAACAAAATTAATGTCATTCTGGAGGGATGGCCTATGGCACTATGGCTATAGGCTATGTGAGAAGGACATAGGGAGGGTGGTCTCTACAGAGAGTCAATATGGTAGTAGAGGTTAAAGTTTTAGATCTTGAGTAATGAGACTTGGGTTAAAATCCCTTCCAAGGTACTTAGTAGGTATGTTATCATGGCCAAGGCAGTGAATTTTTCAAAGCCTTGTTTTTTTCATCTATACAATGGGAATAATAAAACTTGCCTTATGTACCTCACATGGCTGTCTTGAGGAAAGTACTTCCAAAACCTTGAAGTGCTATATAGCTGTGAGTTATTATTAGTGGAATGCCATGTATCTATTGTAATAACCTCAGTTGCTTTCCCATCTCAATAAATGAGGAAGGCTGGGGAAAGCTCAAGAAATCCTGCTAGGGAAGGTGCCACCCTATCAGAATAATCTAGCAGCAATCTCCTTCCTAGCCTTTTCCCACCAAGGCAGAGAGTTTTAATATCAACCAGATGCCAGTTCCCTCAAAGTCTTTCCTCTTCCCACTAGCATGAATCATGAAGTACCAGTTCTTAGGTCTAGGTTTGTCACTCCCTTACCCAATGCCTGGTCCTACTAGATCTAGATAAAAACTCTAAAAAAAAATCAAACTTTACTAGCTGATGAGAGGATGCCTTGTTCTCTCTAGGACTCCAGCTGGATACCCAATTCTATCTGAGGGCCTGGCAGACCTAACCTGTTTCCATCATTTTCCCTTGATTTTGTGAGCATCTCCGCTTAATGAGGCTGTCTTGCTTTACTGTCTTATGAGCTCCATGTGCCTTTGTATGAGCCTTTGGTATTCCATACTTTCATTTGTTGTTGTTATTCATTTATTAAGTCACTTCCAATTCTTTGTGGCCCCATAGACCACAGCATGCCAGGCCCTTCTATCCTCCGCTATCTCTTGTA
Source organism: Phascolarctos cinereus (assembly GCF_003287225.1). NCBI lineage: Eukaryota > Metazoa > Chordata > Mammalia > Diprotodontia > Phascolarctidae > Phascolarctos > Phascolarctos cinereus. Next base: position 44,498,164 of record NW_027556402.1, on the reverse strand, counting down.
AGTCCTGGTTAAGGCAGCCATGTTTTGCCCAGAACTTTGATCAGACAAGTTGAAGTTGGCACACACATCAAATTCATAGTTGGCTTGAAGCTGGGAGAAACAGTTAAAAGAGGGTAACAGAATCAGTATTCAAAATAGTTTAAAGGGCCAGTAGAGTCAAGCCAACATGTATTTGTTAAGTGCCTATTATATGGCAGACACTGTGTTAAGTGCTGGAGAACAACAATAGCCAAAAGAGAAAAAAAAAGCACCAAATCAAATTGGTACCAATGAAAAATACTTAGTAAATCAAACTACAATAGGTTATGTGAGGGAAAATACACAAACCTAGGCATTTGAGTGAATTGCAAGCTCAATATGAATTAACCATGCAGCCCGGCAGTCAAAATAAATAAACCATGGGATGCTTTCTCAGATGGCATTAATAGAAGCATACTGCCCAGAAGAAGACATGTGAGAAAGGGCGTCAGTGTTTATTACCCTGACGAGAGCACATCTGGAAAGTTGGGTTCAGTTCCCAGGATTCTTATATAAAATAGACGATCATAATGTTGAGATATTAAGATTAATTTGTTTTTAAAAAAACATAGCCACCAATGGGATGGGCATGTTTCTTTTCTAAGTGAAACCTCATGTTTCCTGAAAAATATTATTGAGAATTAGAGTGGTCACACTGTGTGCCATTTCCATACATCAGGTTGTGACGCCTCAACAGAACTCACCATTGCCATAAATATGTGGAGCTTTCAATTATATTTTAAAATACCACATTTTAGAAAGGCCATTGACAACCCACAACTTGTCTAGAGAGGAATGAACAGAATAGTAGGGGAGTTCAAAACCTAAGGCTTGCTTAAAGGAACCAAGACTGTTTAGTTTTAGGGGGTGTGTGACCACTGTCTCAAATAGTTGGCAGACACATAAGTGGAAATTACATAGAGGCTAATTTTGGCTTGAATAAGGAAAAAAAAAGCTTTCTAACTTTTAGATATTTCAAAAACCGGTTTGGGATGACTGAAAGACAATGAGTTCTTTACTATTGGAAGTCTTTACATGGAGGATAAATGATCATTTCTCAGTGATGCTCTAGAGACAGGGGTAGGGACTGGGACTTAGATTTCCTTTGCTGTAGAAATCTTCCAGGTGAGGAATCTCTTTAAACCAGTTCATCTCAGCAATTTCTTTGCCACTTTCTTTTTTATTTTTTTGCCAATTTTTTTAATCTCATACAGTTGACTAGGGCAGTGGTGCCAAACTCAGGTAGAAATTGATCCCTATTGTGTATTGACTTAGGAAACCTCCAATTAACATTGTCTATGTTGTATTATATTTTTATTTATTCTATTAAACCTTTACCAAATACATTTTAATCTGGTTTATCCATACTTTGGAGTTTGTGGAAGCTTGGGCCCCCAATTTGACAACTTTGTCTTATAGCACTGGGAAGGAAAATGACTTGCTCAGTATTACACAGTAAGCATGTATCAGAAGTGGGGATTGAACCTGCATAAAGAAGATACTTGTACCAATAAAGACACACATCATGGGAGTATGTGTGTACATGGATGTTGCCAATACCTATTTTATGTGGTCTGGCAATTTTCAATAATTTTATTCAGGTTTAAGCCAAAATGGAAACCATGCCTTAAAAACTCCAGATGGAGTTGTTAGTGGTGGCTGGTTTTAAAAGTCCATCTACAGCTTTGTGTATACAACCCACTCTCAGCCCCTAGTTTTTAAAATAGGATCACAGAGGTGGAAAGGATCCATGAGGAAATTTAGTCCAAGTTGTATTTGTATGAGAAGAAAGGATGCAATGACCCTGATGAGTTTTCATCTGGCTTCCACTTGAAGTCCTGAAACAGGAAGCAACTCATCCTTTTGGAACAGCCCATTCCACTTTTGGCCAGACTGAATTAGGAAGAAGTTCTTCCTTATGTCCCAAATCTGCCTCTTTGTAACTTCATCCTGTTGTTCCTAGGCCTATCCTTTAGCAACAAGCAGGTAAGAAATCTTTACGATAGCTTTTCAAATACTTGAGGATAGATAGCTAGGTGGCACAGTGGAGAGAGTGAAGGACCTGGATTCAAGGAGAACTGAATTCAAATTCACCCAAAGACACTTATGAGCTATTTGAACCTGGGGAAGTTAATTAATCTCTGTTGGCCTCAGTTTCCTCATCTGTAAAAATAAAGATAATAATAGCACCTATCTCCCAGGGTTGTTTGGATAAAAGAAGATACTATTTGTAAAGCACTTTGCACACCTTAAAGTGCCATATAAATGCTAGCTATTATTTTTTATCATAAACATATGATTACGGTTTCTATAATTATGTGTTCTTAAATCTTTTCCTTCTCCAGAATAAATACCCCCGAATCCTTTATATAATTTTTATAGAGCACATTTTCCCATATCCTCATAATCTTGATTCCTTTCTCTTCTCTCTACTTTGTCAATATAATTTCTAAGAATGGGGAACATAACTGAACACAGCCCTCCAGGCAGGTCTGATCTAGGCAGAATAACAAAAAAAGTTGAATTTTATATAACACTTACGGGTTTGCAGAACACTTTTATACATATTATCTCAATCAATTTTCAATAAGAGTGGAGCTGTCATCTTCCTCATTCTGGAGAAGTCTAGATACCATGTATCTATTAATGGATCCTAAGATATAATTAGATTTTTGAGGCCATCATACCATACTGCTGACTCATTTTGAGTTAGGTGTCTACTGACATTTTCAGGTATCTTTTACTGCAACTACTGTCCAGTCATGCCTTCTTTATCCTATACTTAGTGTAGTCAGTTTCTGGAATCCATGAATAGAACTCTGAAATAGCTGACTGTATCAAATTTTATGTTATTTTATTCAACCCATAATCATAGCTTAGTAAGATCCCTTGGGTTGCTGATTCTCTCTTCTAGTGGTTGAATTATTTCTCTCAGGTTTAGGTCATCTGCAAATTTGGTAAGCATTCTATCTTGCCCTTCACATAAGGTATAGGTAAAGAAGAAAGGTCAAGCAGAACGGGCCTGAGAATATATCCAAGGACACTCCAGTAGAAACCTCTTTCCAGGGCATTATTAATTCATTAATCACTGTTCTTTGTCCAGCCATTTAGTATTAAGTTCACCTGACTGTGCTATATAACCTTGAATGCATTTCTCTGTCTTGTCCAAAAGGATATCACCAGAGACTGTGCCAACTGGCTTGCCAAAGTCTAATATATAATGTCTATAGTGTTGTTCTGATCCAATACTCAAGTAATTGTGATGGAAGGAAATGGAATTAATGTAGCAAAACCTGTTCTGGGTAAATGTATCCAGGTTCTTAATGCTCTCTTTTCTTGGTGCTCACAAACTTTTTAATAATGCATTCTAGAGAGAAGAACCAAGATGGTGAAACACCAGAAAGAACTATAGCCTAACTCCCCAACACAATTCCTTTGAATAGATCTAGAAAACTTATCAGATTGAGTCCTGATCAGAAAATTCTAGGGAAAACACACACACACACACACACACACACACACACACACACACACACACACACACGCACACACTGAGTCATATTTCCAGCCAAGTCAGCATAGAGAGACAGAAAGATCGGAAGATACTGGAGATGGGTCCTGACAATGCAGAACATTCCAGAGCTGGGATTGAAAGAAAACTGAGGCTGTGGACCAGAAAAATGGAATCTTAGACCCATACAGAAATGGCCCAACCTTGTGCAAGTGTGAGACTAGGAATCGACTAGCAATTCTGTCATTCAGTGCCCAGTTGTGGGTCACAGATATAGATTGAGAAAGGGAGCTGCACCAGGAGTGGAATTCCAGGGAGAGGATTAGAAATAAACTCTATACTGTGTGAGGAAGATCAGATGAAAACAGTAGCTGTATGGCTCTGAATATAGAAGCAGAATGGTTCTCAGTCTCAGCCTTCAGTTCAGTCTGAAGCGTCTAATGGAATAAATAGGGCAAGAATAGCAGGACAAAGAGGGCCTGCAGTTCTGCCACACTAAAATAGCAGAGCTTTCCAAGTGGGTGATAGTCTGACTCTAGCAGAAGTCTGTCAGAATTCCAACCAGGGGCAAGACCACAGGGAAGTTGTTTAGACTAAAACCCAGACCCAAAACTTTGCAGAGCTCATATCAGGAACGTCATGATCAAGCATTTCACTAGATCAGACAACTGTGGGAGTACTGAAAACTTGCAGTCCTCAGCCTAAGCTGTCCCCAACGTCCTAGAATAAAACAAAACTCAATATGCTCCAAAAGGAACAGGAAGGTGCAAGAACACACAAACTCAGTCTAGATGTCTTGACTAGAATTTCACAAAGCATGGCCCTACCATAAAGTCTGAAGTCAAGAAGTAGGCTGGAAGAATGAGCAAATAAAAAATACACCCTTCCGCACCCCCCCACTCCCCTCTGCATAAAGTACTATTTTGTTGAACCTCAAGATACAAGTCCAGAAGAACAAAATTACTCCAAAACAATAAGAAACAAATCCTTAAGGCAAAACACAGCTTGGGCATGAGTTCAACTAGAATTACTGAAAGTGCTGAAATAAGAGTTATAAAAAAAGAGCTAAAAATTATTTTAAAAGTGAAATGACAGTGCTAGAGGAGGAAAAAAGGAAAATAAATGAGAGCTATAGAAGAAAGAATTGTAAAGGAAATTAACATCTTGGAATAAGATATATAAAACCTTACCTAAGAAACAAATTATCTCATAATAGCACTAAACAGAAGCAACTGGCTCTATGAAATAATAAGAAATATTAAACAAAATCAAGACTGAAAAAAAACCAGACAGAAATTAGAGTAAAAAATTTTTTTAGAATAACTGTACTACCTGAAAGATATAACAAAAAAAGAACCTAGTTATCATTTTTCAAGAAGTTATAAAACAAAAATGCTCAAGTGTCTTAAAATAAGAAGGTAAAGTAGAAATAAAAAGAACCCACCAATACTTTCCTGAAATAAACCCCAAAATTAAAACTCCAAAGAGTATTATAACCTGAATTTGGAGTTTTCAGGTATTAAAGAAACAAACAAACAACCACCTTGGAAGCAGTCAGAATCACAAAAGCTTTAAGTCACACTAAAAAAGTCACACAGTTACTGACTGATTTGATCTCCTTGCTGTCCAAGAGACTCTTAAAAGTCTTCTCCAGCACCACAATTTGAAAGCATCAAATTTGTGGTGCTCAGCTTTCCTTATGATCCAATTCTCACAGACATACATTGCTATGGGGAAAAAAAACCTGTTTTAACTATATGGGCATTTGTCAGTAAGGTAATGTCTTTGCTTTTTAGTATGATATTTCAATTTGTAATACCTTTCCTTCCAAGGAGAAAGTGTCTTTTAATTTTATGGCTACAGTTGCTATCTGAAGTGATCTTTGAGTCTGAAAACATAAAATGTGATACTACTTCCATTTCTTCTCCTTCTATTTGTGAGGGAGTAGCAGGAACAGTTGCTAAGATATTAATTTATTTTTTTTGGTTAATCTTCAAGAGACTTGTTACTTCCTCTTTACTTTCTGCCATCAGAGGTTGATTTCTACATATCTGAGATTGTTGATATTTCTTCTGGCAACCTTAATTCCAACTTCTGATTAATCCAACCCTGCATTTCACATTATATATTCTGCACATAAGTTGAATAAATAAGGTGGTGACAATAAGTAGCTTTGTACTTTTTTTTTACAGTCTTAAACCAATTAATTGTACCATGTTTGGTTCTAATTGTTGCTTCTTGGCTCACAGGTTCCTCAGGAGACTAGTTAGATAATGTGATAGCCTCATCTCCTTAAGGACTTGCCACATTTTGTTGTGACCCACACAGTCAAAGGCTTTAGTGTAGTCAATAAGCAGAAGTAGATGTTTTTCTGGACTCATTTGCTTTCTCCATAATCCAGTGAATGTTGGCAATTTGGTCTCCAGTTCCTCTGCCTCTTTGAAAACCAGTCTGCTTTTCTGATACACGTATTTCTGAAGTCTGGTTTATAGACTCTTAAGCATAATTTTGATGGCATATGAAATAAGCACAATTATATGGTAATTTGAACATTCCTTGGCATTGCCCTTCTTTAGGATTGGGATGTAAAATGATCTTTTCCAACCCAGTGGCCACTGTTGTGTTTTCCAAATTTGCTAACATATTGAATGCAACACTTTAACAGCATCATCTTTTAGGGTTTTAAATAGTTCAGCTGGAATTCCATTACCTCCACTAGCCTTATTGCTAGCAATGCTTCCTAAGGCCCACTTGATTTCATTCTCCAGGATGTCTGGCTCTAGCTCAGTAACCACACCATCATGGATATGGGTGATGTTGAGGTCTTTCTTGTATAGTTCTTTTGTATATTCTTGCCACCTCTTCTTAATCTCTTCTGATTCTGTTAATTCCCTACCATTTTTGTTTTTTTTATCATGCCCATTTTTGCATGAAGTTTTCCCTTGATATCTATAATTTTCTTGAAGAGATCTATCTTTCTCATTCTATTGTTTTCTTCTATTTTTTTTGCATTGCTTATTAAAAAAACAACAATAACAACAACAACAAAAAATCTTATCTCTCCTTGCTATTCTCTGGAATTCTACATTCAATTGGGTATGCCTTTCCACTTCTTCCTTTTCCTTTTCCTTTGCTTCTTTCCTTAACTGTTTCTAAAGTCTACTCACATGGCCATTTTGCTTTCTTGCTCTTCTTTTTCTCTGTAATTTTTTTTTGTTGTTGCTGCCTCCTGTACAATATTGAAAACATCTGTCCATAGTTTTTCAGACATTGTAGCTGCCAGATATAATCCCTTAAATCTATTCATCACCTCCACTTCATATTCAAAACAGATCATAGAGGAAGTCCAATTAGACAGAGACCCTGGGAATTGTTCTGTTATGTTTAAATGATCTTAAAAGAAAAATGAAAAGGGATGGGAAGATGAATTCATAAGGGGCTTAAATCTTACTCATGTGAACTGGTCCAATGAGGGAAGATACATACACATTTACAGAGCTGGGTACATAAAACACACACACACACACACACACACACACACACACACACACTTCACTGAATAGGGAAAAAAGGAAGGAAAGGGCAGAGATAAAGGTGTGGAAGGTAATAAGAGGAAAGACAGATTAAGGGAAGAAATGGTCTTAAGCAAAACAAACTCTAACAGAGGAAGATGGATTTTCAAGAAGAACTTAAAAGACAAGAAAGAAAAGATAAGAACCTGTTATTGGGTTATAGGTGAAGAAAGAGAAGAGGGTCAGGGAGAAGAATCAGATTATACTAAACCTAGAACTCTAGTGCTGAGCTCACTCCTATTCTCTTCCTGCCCTCTTCATCTTTATAAAGAGAAGGTAGAAAAAAGAGAATGAAAAGCAAAAGAAAATAAGATGGAGGAAATACACAATTATCAATCATTACCATGAATGTGAATGGGATAAACTCATCCATAAAATGGAAGAAGATAGATTGGATCAGAAAGCAGTATCCAACAATATGTTGTTTTTTTACAAGAATGACATTTGAAACAGAACAATATATTAAGCTTCAGTGAGAGGGGAAAAGGCAGGAGTAGCAAACTTCATGAAGTAGAATGACTTCAGATAAAGCAACAGAAAAAATAAACTTAATTGAAAGAGATAAAGAGAAAAAAATATCAGTTTTTGAAAGACACTATGAATAACAAATTAATATAATACCAAATAGTACTAAGTCAATACTAACTTGATCTTAAAAAAGAAAGAAGAAAGCCTAATTATTAGTATCAAAAGTTGGAAATGGTAAATTCCAAACAAAATGAAATAAAATCAATTATTGGAATTATTTTGCCTAATTATACACCAATAAAACTGATGGTCTAAATGAAATATTAAGAAATATTTACAATGTAATGAAAAATTATAAAAAAAATAAAAAGAACAGGGAATAGAGGACTTGAATAACCTAATCTCAGAAAAAAAATTGAACAAGCCATAAATGAATTTTAAAAGCAAAAACAAAACAGAATAGGACCAGATGGATTTATAACTGAATTCTAACAAATATTTAAACAGCAACAAATTCTGATATTAGATAATTTGTTTGAAGAAAATGAAGGGACTTACCATTTTTTCTATAATAAAATATTGTCTTGTTAGCTAAACCAGGGAGAGTCAAAATAAAAAAAGAAAGCCATAGACCAATATCACTAATGAATGTTGACAGAAAAATTTAAAAAGAAATATTAGTAAGAATACTACAACAACATATCACAAGGATTATATACTATGTTCAAGCTGGACTTATATTATGAATGCAGGTCTGGTTTAACTATAAACATAATTGACCATGTTAATAACAAGAACAATGAAAATCATATGATTCTCATAATTAATGTAGAAATGTAGTTGTTGATGTTATACAACATCCATTCCTATTAAAAATCCCAAAAAGCATATGAATAAATTGAGCTTTCTTTCACATGATAAATCATGTCTATCTAAAATAAAAATCCAGTATCTGTAATTAAGATAAACTAGAGGCCTTTTTAGTAATATCAAGGGTAAAAAAGAAAAAGAAATCCATTGCCACTATAGCTCTTTAACATTAGAATTAATGTTAATTAACATTTAGAATTGCTAGCTACAACAAGAAGACAAGAAAAAGAAATTAGATGGGTAAGTATAGGAAAAGAAGAAATAAAACAATCATTTTTTGCAGATGACATAATCTTTTACTTATTATTCAGTTGTTTTAGCCATGTCCAACTCTTGGTGACCCCATCTGGGGTTTTCTTGGCAGATACTGCAGCAGTTGGCCATTTCCTTCTCTAGCTCATTTTATAGGGTTAAGAGACTGAGGCTAGATTTGAAGTCAGATCTTCCTGACTCCAGGCTCAGTGCTCCATTGGGCCACCTCTTCCCCATTCTGAAGGAATTCATTTTGTGTGACTATACATGTTTATAATTGTGTGTGTGTGTGTGTGTATGTGTGTGTGTGTGTGTGTGTATGTGTGTGTACTCCTTTTCATTTTATAGATGAGTGAACTGAGACCTAGAGAAGTCTAACAAGTAACCTAAGGTCATAGAAGTAGTAAATGTTAGACCCAGGATTTGAACCCAGTGCCTCTGACTCCAAATCCAGTACTCTTTCCACTGCCCAGTTTTGCCACCGTTGAAGTGAACTGGCCCAAACTGTGAAAAATCTACCCTTTTTTCCTTTTTCCCCCCTGACTACTTCAGTCCCATCGTCTATAAATTATCAATAATAACTAATAGTGTCTTAGGAATCATATCAACAATTTCTTCCAACATCCCAACATGTAGTTTTTCTAGGCTTGGCCACTTGAACTACTTGAGGATAACTACCTTCCCCCCCCCCCCCCATTTACCATGCCTTCATTTATCTTGGATCTCTACTCCCTGTTAATCATGTTTGTTTTGGCCTTCTCAACCAGAAGGTAATTTTTCTTGGTAGAAACAACAAAAACAAGCAAAATAACTTAGATGCCATGGACACAATTATACAAACACAAGAAAATTTAAAATGTCTGATTATGCTGTATTTAATTTCTTTTCTAAATAGCAAAGTTGAAATGCAGCAAGGCTAACATTTTCAAAAATGGAAAATATAAAGAAATTCAAGATTATGGGAGCAAATACTTCCTTCCAGTGTTAAATCCTATGATCTTATGTCTCTATTATATTTAATTACACACGACATAAATATTATGCGGAACTTTTGGCTATTCTATGAAAATAGGTTGGGCATAAGGCAAACCAATATAACTTATTCTTAAAAGTTTAAAAATAAGTTATAGACCAGTACTGTCATGAGACAGATTTGATTTCTGTGACCAAAATGTATAATTCTTCCAGGCAAATGCAAAATGAATTTCTAATTAACTAAATCTAACCTAAATTCAAGAGCATTTATTACTGTTGTGTGATAAAATCTGGTAATAAACTCTTAGGCATATTTTATATAAGAAAGAGTAGATAATACAAGAAGAATATGCAAAATCCACATGATTATGACATCATGCATAAACATGTATGATATCTCTTTACAAGAAGAATTCTTCCTGAAGTCAATAGAAAGTCCTTACAATGCGAAAGATATTTTGAAGTAGGATTAGAGTCTTGCCCATGGCTTAAAATATATCAGAAAATGTGAAAAATACTTTCCTTTCTGTGGAATTAAATCCTGGCATGATTGCATAAGTTTCAAGGAGTCACCTTGAGCAAAAAGAAGGAAGGAGAAATGGCAAAAAAAGAGAAGAGGGTGAAGAGATTGGTAGCATGAACAGGGTTTTTTTCCTCATCACCCCATTACTTTATTATACTTATTGAATTTCTCATATTCATAATCAAATGTTACTTAAGTTGAATGAAGTAAGTAGATTCATTAGGATTGCATTTGGAAAAAGAATTGTTTTGTTTTTGGTTCTGGAACTCAGGGTGTGTCAATCTGTTAAAATAACCTCTTTCAAAAACTATAATGTTTGAGTCAACTGACAAAACGTTTTTTCTATCCAAAGTCTTGTAAAATATAATAGGCCAGATCAAAGTCTCAAGGAACTTAATAGCTACCTTCATATTTACCAGATGGCATGCTACTAAGGCAGTATTTAAAGCACAAACCTGAAAAAACAAGCTAGAGTCAAATGTTGCTAGGATAGTTCTATTACCCTTTTCTTCAGCACCCAAAAAAGAACCCCCCCTCAAAAAAATACATCAATAGGGATTGCTCCAAAGTAAGCTCCCCAGCCAATTAAAGTCCAGGCATGTAAAAACCTTATGATAATATTTCCTCCTGTGAACCAGAATCTTTTCCAGTCCATGTGCTGTCCATTTAGTGCAAGAAAGTAAGAGTGTGTGACATTTCCATTATTTGTTAACTTTTGCCATTTGGTGACAGTAAACTATTTTGGACATGTACTATTTTTGAAGTAGGCTGGTCTAACTCCTAAGATATTTTATTTTTTTATTCGGTTTGGTTATTTTGAATTGTAAAAGACCTTCCAATTTGGGACTCAGTATATTCCATTGACAATTGTTTGTCAAATATAACCTTTCCTGATCTCCCTTCATGCTAGTGCCTTCTCTCTGAGATTCCTTTCAATTTATCCTGGATATATTTTGTTTTTACAGTTTTTTGAATGTTGTTTTTCTTATTTGATTATGAGTCTCTTGAGGGCAGGCATGTTTTTTCTTATTCTTTGTACCTCCAACACTTACCATAGTGCCTGGCACACAGTTGACACTTAATAAATGTTAAATTAATAAAGGCTTGTTGATTTTATGTCTACCTGTCTCATACTAGGCTTTTGACAAGTCAGTCAATATTGTTTGTCTCTCTCTGTACCCGTTCAGTCTCACTGAACTTAAATGATCAGAATTAAACTGCTCTCCAGAAAAGAGAGAAACATCTTTTCTGACTCCAGGACAGGATTTTGGGAACAAGAAGCTGGGAAATGAACTACATTGGTTGAAATTCAATAATAAAGTACAGCACTTGACTATATTTTGAATATTGGAAATACGCAGTTTGAAAAAACAACAACTTTGAGTACCATCCTTATCCCCAGCTGTAATCATTGCCATCCTTTCACTTCCATTTCTAAAAATATGGTTTGCATATGGCAGATGATCTCTCATCGAGCATATTGGCTAATTAAATGAGAAGGGGAAACAAAAAGTTCTTCCTACCATGAAAAAGTTGGGCTTTTTCCAAGTCTCACATGCGTGGTGTTGTAAAGTGTAAGTAGACTAATAAAGCTATCAGTTATCAGTTACAAATGTTAGATAGAAACAATGTCATAGGATGTGCCCTGCATTTTATGAGATTACTATTTTGTTGTGCAGATTGTCACATAGGAAACTTGGGGAAAGAAGACAGTCTCAGTGGGGGGAAATTCTTCTGATTAGTTCTGGAGTTCTGCATAATTTGAAACATTTACTTCCCCCATTTAAATCCCCACTTTACATTCCTTTCTTTTGAAAATTCTTATAGAATGTCTTCAAGATTTCCTTTTGAGAATTAGGATATTTGAGGAGATTTTGAATTTTAAAGAATTCTTTTTGGAGTCCACTACAACTAAAGGCGAGCATCTCAATTTCTCTGTGTGTCCCCAAATGTATTGAGATCATATTCTAGATCCAAACAGGAGCAGAAAGATAGCCTCATTTTGCATATTTGTTTTAAGCCATTAGCTCCACCAGAGTAGAGACTGTATCAGAGGATTAGGGTTCAAAAGATAAGTGGGTAAACCCTACCCCAACTAAAGTAACTATAGAAGGCTCTGATGGAACTGATAGTTCAAGCAAAGATGTAAACCTGGTGCAAATGAGTTCTTAAAGCAATTATGTAGCAGTGAAAGGCATTAAGCATTGGATGAAAGCAAATAATAACTTCAGTGATTGGTTAAAGAGGTCATGGATAAATAGAAAGTCAAGCCAATTCCCCGACCACACCCCCAACCACCAGCAGCAGACCTGCTTAGAGCTAGAGCTTCAGCCCAGTTCCTGCAAAAGAACAGTTTGGGGAAGGAGCAAACAATCTCTCTCTCTCTTCCTTTTCCTCAGACCCCTCTATCAAAACTGTCAGAGAGATCCCACCTGCAGCCATAGCTGGTAGCAATATTCCCAGAGCTACAGTGGCAACACACAAGATATACAATGGGACCTGAGAGACAGATTAGAGATGAACCAGATACATGAAGGAATGGTAGCTTCAGGACTTTATTAGGGCTACACACCTTAGAGACCAGTAGAGAGCTAGTTATGCCTAAGGGGGAAACTTCATGGGGATTCCAAGAAGGGAGAAAATGACTTTCAGTAACCAGAAGCTGTGAGTTGGCCAAGTGGGAAGTCTGAGGCCACTTTTCCCAGGGACCTTTTGTATACAAAGAAGGAGGGTGCCCCTGGATTAGGGGTATATTTCTGTAACAACTCCTTGACATAGCTTATAAGTAGACCCTTTTCTAAATGCCCCTTTCTAAAAGCTGATTAGTGTTGGTTGATTAACAATGGGGCGCATAATGGATAGGGGCTTGTGAGTGACAGTATCAGAAGCCCCAATCCCTCAGAGTTACTCCTAGAAACCTGAGGGGAGAAGTAGTTAACCACCTCTTAGGAAATTTAGCCTTCTAATGGAAGAATTTTTGAAGGAGACCTAACAGAGGTGATATGTTTACTACCCAAGTCACTTGGACAAATCACTTACCCTCTCTGGACCTCAGCCCATTTTAAAATGTTGAGGTCAGATTAGACTAGATGCCCTCTGAAGTTCCTTCCCACTGTAGGTCTAGGGTCTTAAGATCCTTGAAGTATTCTTTACAGACATTAAAAATATTTAATCAATGCTCAATGTTATAGTAACAACTAAAAATTCCAGCAAGATATATCATAGCTTCATCCTATGTTGTCCAAGGAAAGGATACCCACTAAACACTTTCTGAAATTTCAAAACCAAGCCTGACCCTTCCCAAGAAGGTCTCTTGACATCCAAACAGGTTAAATAAATACAAGTATGCCAGTGAATTATAAGCACTACTATTTTGCCAGTCTGGGACCAAAGGTACTAACTACTGTTGGCAGCTGCAGTCTGAGAAGGACCCAAAATGTCAAGCTGACCTCTTAAGAGTGAGTGGGTGAACGTCCAGGTTCAGTGGCTTGGTCTTGACACACGTCCAAAGGTTTGGATGCTTATCCAAATATTTTTTTGGGTAGATGTTTTTTCTATAAACATAGTGGAAAAAAGTGTCAAGTGTATCAGAAGATTCATTTAAAAGAAAAAAAAACTCAACATTTTATTTTTATGCTTGTATCGAGAAGTACTCCCCTTTTCCTAGTTGGTTGGGGTGCAATATAACTTCTGAAAAAATATCTTTAGAATCTTTTAAGATTGAGGGGAAACACTAGCTATTTAAAGAGAAATATTTTGTATGAGAAAGTTATATCCCAAATTTAAGGCCTGAGAGGAATATTTTGGAATTTATTTTGGCTGGATATTTTCAAATCTTGGAAGTGCAAGGTTTATCACCAGAACATAAGGTGGCATGGAGAAAGCCTTGGCTGCAGTGCAAGGGGATATGTGTTCAAATACTGCCTCGAATGCTATAGCACATAGGTTTGCAGAGGACTTTCCAAATATTGTCACTGGATTCTCACAACAACCCTGGGATGTAGGAGCTGTTATCATCCCCATTTTACAGATGAGGAAACTGAGGCAGGCAGAGATTAGGTGACTTGTTCAAAGTTACACAGCTAGCAAATATGTGAGGCTGGATTTGAATTCAGGGCTTCCTGACTCCAGGGCCTTGTGCTTTATTTACCGTACCTCCTAGCTGCCCACTATTTAGAGAAGTCACTAAACTTCCCTGGACTTTGGTTTCCTCATCTGTAAAATGAGGGAGATTGGACCAGCTCTTGGTCTGTGATCCTAGATTTTATTCTGAAAAGTCCATTTTATAATGCTAACCCAAACTTGCCTCTAATTGGTCAGATGAAGGCAAGTTGATCATTGTATGACCCTATCTTTGCCTTGAGCCCACAACTGGTCCAGTTGTCTCTGTTCTCCCCACCATAGCTTTACAGCTAGTCCTTGATGATTAAGAAAAATAAATCATCTGGCAATACTATTAGATTTTACAAATTCCATTTTTCTTCTACATGCCACTTTTTTGCCATAGAATCTGTTGGAATAAAGGTAGATGATTTAAGAAAATGTAAATCAATGGGAATATAATTAAATATCGGAAGAGAAGAGAGTTGTATAGATGAATAAATTGCTATTAGTGAGCATATTGCAACTGTTGCTGTCTTGGCTAATGCCAGGACCATTGTATTTCTCAGAGATATTACATGAAAACAAAGGAAAAGTCATCTGGAAGAAATTGAACCACATATGCAGACAACAGTCTCTAATGATCTTTTTTTTTCCTCTCACTATTACCAGTCAAGTACTGGAATCTGGACATTCCTGTGGAGAGCATAAGCATTTTGCTACTAATAAGTTATATCACGTGGATTTTAAAGAAAGATACATAGAGATAGGAAATGGACCAGCGATTTCATTGGTAGTGGGAAGTACTGGGTGAAGAAATTTTCTTTGCCAATGGAGGTCATCTTTTCTAGAACTTGAATAAAATTGCCTAGAATGCTGAGAGGTTAAGGTTAAGTGACCAGACCAGGGTAACACAACCAGTATGCATCAGAGGTGGGACCTGAACCCAGTTCTTTCTGACTCTGAAGTCAACTCCTTCTTCATTAAACCAAATTCTTTTTCATCAATACTAAAGACATAATCAGGCTAAAGGCAAGACAAGCCACCTAGTCTCCCCCCCCCATCAAGCACTTCCTTGAAATCTTTGATCTTAACTTACATCCCCCCTTCCACCTCCCACCAGTTTTGACTCCTTCCCTTTCCTGTACAGTCCCACTGATAACTGACACATGAGATGAAGATGCCATGCATGATTATTTCATAGTTAAGGTTTGATGAGGAAATGAAATGTGACATCTCACATCCTTCCTCTACAGGAAGAATTTAACAGGAGTCAAGAAAATGTGGGTAGGTTCACATTCCCAAAGAAATAAATAAATGAAAGGATTGCTAAAGTAAATAGCTTTTACCCTGAAGAACTTCTTTCAGAATTTCAGTTACAGATAAGTAGCTGGTTTTATCTTCAGGAACTAAGATATGTTTTTTCCTTTAGTTCCAGTCTCCTAACTTGTACTCTGTTTTCAGATGAAACAGGGCTGCCAGACTGACTAATTGTAAAACCAACTAAAAAAGTGTTTATTTTTAAAGTATTTTCATGGGGGCAGGGGATACATTAAAACTGTCAGTTCTTCCATGTTGCCCTCAAGCTCTCAGGTCTGGTTATCTCATTAATCCTTACAAACATCCTTGTGCAGTAGGGAGGTGATGTGTTTTCATAAACAGATGGGAAAAAGAAAAAAAAAACAAGGCCAAGAAAGGATTAATGCTCGCCAAAGGCCACACGCAGTGTGGTAATGGTAAAGGAAGACATAGGCCTAAGTGTGCCTTCACTGACCCCAGGTCTTCCCGTTCTAACCACAAGACAAGGCTTCACAGAGATGGTTGCTGACAACTGACAAGTGAGAATACAAATTAAGTAAGTATATAGGAGAGGCACCAGACCCATGAATTCTTTGTGATAGGGTGAGGAAAGTCCCTGTGGAATCTTCTTTGAAATTTAGTCTTCAGAAAGTTTCCTAGAGTACTGAGTATTTAGGTAACCTGACTAGAGCCACATGGCCAGAAGATTTCCAAGGTAGGACTAGAACCCAGGGCTTCCTAGTTCTGAAAGCAGCTTTCTGTCTACCTTGCAACAATACCCCTCAGGTGGTCTGCCTCATCTGCTCAGCCATTTTCTGACCCTTGCATTCCACTCTGTCCCTTGTAAATTTATAGTCTTTTGAATAGCCGTTGAACAAATAGACATGTGCTATCCCTCCTAGAGAAGTACAGTGAAAGCAGGTGACTGGGGGTGGGAGGGGATGGCAGGTGGAGGGTTACATCCTTTACTTTCATTGGAAAACAGATGGGGAGAAGTGTTAGAGGAAAGAATGAATATGCAGAGGCTGTGTAATTTAGAGCTTGCTAGGTGGCTAGCCATAGAGCTCTGGGCTAGAAGTCAAGAAAATCAGAGTTCAAATCCCGCCACAGACACTTAAGAGCTATACGATCTTGGGCAAATTGCTCAACCACCGTTTACCTCAGTTTCCTCAACTGAAAAATGGGGATCATAATCTTACCTGCCTGCTAGGATTATTATAAGAATCAAATAAGATAATATCTATAGTGGTTAGCCCAGTGCCTGGAGCCTCGTAGGCACTATATAAATGCTTCTTCTTCTTATTACGGAGAGGATGTTGGATCTGGCACTAGGAAGACCTGAGTCTGAATCCTGTATCTGACTCATAGTAGCTATTGATAACCCCTTACTGTCCCCAAGCCTGTTTCCTCAACTCTAAAATGAGAGGGTAATACTTCTTGTGGCACTTGACTCATATGGTTGTTATGAGAGTTCAGTAACATAATGTATATAAAGTGGTTAAAAAAAAGTCCAGCCAGTTATGATGTGTATGAATGTCTGGGTCATTCTCCAAGACTGAGTTGAAGAGCAGGTGCTGATCTACATTGGGAAGAGGGTGGTTTTTTTATTTGAAGTTCCCTGTTTTTATACACACACATACACACACACACACACACACATATACACACACGCATATATGTAGATGTGTTTGTGTATATGTGTGTATGTATTATATTGTGTATGTATACATACACACATCTGTGTATCTATCTGAGGTTTTTCTTTTATATACACATATTGATTGCAGCAACCCTATGTGCAATACCCTAACAATCTAGGGAGCCAATCCTGGACTCATCCAATGTAGGACAGGCCTTTCTGAGCTCCCTCATACCCTCCACATTTCACTGTTAGTGCCTTCTTGCTGAGATTGCCTTCAGTTATACTGCATATATCTTGTATGTTTTGTTTTTGACGTGTTGCCTTCCTCATTAGAAGATGAGCTCCTTGAGGGCAGGGACCATATTTTTGCTTTTCTTCATATGTCTGGAACTTAATAAGTAATTAATGCTTGCAGACTGACTAAATGTGGTACTGTAAGTCACATAACACTGCTGTACTCTCTAAGGCTGTAAGTTACAAAAATAGTTGCTTATCTTGGAAGAAGGAAATGAATACCCTTTCCTCTTTTTCTGGGAGTGGGGATAGAGATAGGAATATGAAAAGAGACACAGCTGGGTAGTGAGCACAAAGAGGAAGAAAAATGATAAGGGCTAGCGTGCTGGGAAGGATAGGAGCTTGAATGCTAATGTTCTTACCCTCCCCAGCACCTGAGGGGGCTTGATCAAATGGAAGCTCCTTGAAGGCAAGAGAATGTTTCACTTTTGTCATTGTATGTCTAGCACTTGGCACAGTGCCTGGCATATCGTAAGCCCTTAATAAACTTTTTTTTTGGATTGATTTACATTGGTAGAAGGGGCTACCTCACTAGGATCACCAGTTTATACCCTGAAAGGTCATCGAGTTCAACGTTCTCATTTTACAGATGAGAAAACTGAAGCCCAAAAAGATTCAGCAACTGACCCAATCTCATCTAGATAATGCGTAATACCCCAAGTTCAGTGCACCCAAACTCTACTCCCCAGCAGCCTCCCCCACCTATAATTCCCTACTCTGATGAAACCACAGGTTTAGAACATAGTATAGTAATATAATATCTTATGTTTACTTAGAACCTGTTGCCTCATTCTGGCCTGGAAGGACAGTCCTTTCTTTTCTAGGCCAACCATTCCATCAGCTTCTCTCTTCTCACATCTGCCTCCTAGTTTTAAGTCTTTGCTAAAATGTCATCTTCTATGAGAAATCTTTCCTTATCTTCCCTTAACTCCAGTGCTTTTCCTCTGATATTATCTTCAAGTTATCCTGCAAAAAAGTGTTTTGTTTGTACATGGTTACTTGCATGTTGTCTCCCCAATAAGAATTTGAATTCCTTGAGGCCAAGGTGTGGTGTTTTGCCTTTCTTTGTATCCCCAGTGCTTAGCAGTACTGCTGCTGAGTCATTTTTCATTCATTTCAGACTCTTCTTGACCTCATTTGGGGTTTTCTTGGCGAAAATACTGGAGTAGTTTGCCATTTCCTTCTCCAGCACATTTTACAGATGAGGAAACTGAGGCAAACAGGCTTAAGTGACTTGCCCGGGGTCACACAGCCAGTAAGTGTCTGAGGTTGGATTTGAACTCAGGTTTTCCTGACTCCAGGCCTAGTGCTCTGTCCACTGCACCACCCAGTTGTCTGTTACCGCTTTGTTACCACCCACTTACATAGAAAGTGCTTACTGATAAATAATAATGGATTATTGGTTTGGCTCTAACCTTGACATCTAGCCCCATAGAAGAATTTGAGAGCCAGAATGATTGTGAGATGCCTTTCAGTATGACCTGTACTTGGAAAAGAATCCACTGGACAACATTCAGGCCTCTAATCACCCAGCCTCCAGTGATATGGTTATCTCTAGCGATGGGAACATAGTGCCTCCTGATGTGGCTGATAGTGGGTAGCTTTTCCTACCACCTGGAGTCTTCTTATGTTTAACTGAATTTTTCCTCTCTTTACTTTCCCTGAGTCTAATCCCACTTCCACATGACAGCTGTTGAAATAAATGAAAACAGTGGTCATGGCTCCCCTCAATCTTCTCTTCTCGTGATGGATATTTTTATGCTCATGTGAGCCCTGTGAGGCAGTAAGGGCAAGTGTTATTCCAGTTATTCAGGGAAGGGAACAAAGTCTTAGAAAGGAAGTGGCTCCCTCCCAGGTATGACTGAGTCTAGTGTCTTTCTGACAAAGTGATTTGTCTCTAAATTCAACAAAATGGACCTAGCAAGCACTTATTAAAGGCCTTCTCTGTGCAGGGCAAAGAGATTTAAAACAAACACACAGCTCTTGCCCTCAAAGAGCTTACATTCTGATGGAGTATTCTTGGATCTCATCACTCCTGCAGGAATTTCCAAAACATATTTCCCATGAATGTGTACAGTCTTCTTTATAAACTCAACAATTCAGTTCATCTTACACCTGAATCTAAAGAGAGCCAACATAGTACAGTAGAAAGAGTAGTTGGCTCTAGCATCAGAGAATCTGGGTTCTAATCTGGCCTCTGAGACTTAAAAGTTACCTAGGTGGCTTTGGACAAGTCAATTAATTCAGCTTCCTGAGGTGGTAGACTAGACAATCCCTGGGTTCTTTCTGTTCTACATTTATAATGCTGTGATTTTTGTGGGAATCTCAGGCTCATGTTGGTACTGAATTTATATATCCAACAGGGAATAAATCATCTCTTTCCATTGCATCTGCTAATTGGCTTTTCTTATTAATGGATGAATATTTGAAGCTTTCCTTTCTTTGGGTGCTACTTAGCACGTCATTGGGACTCTCTACATATTAATATACATAATACCACATTGAATATAGGCCCAGAAGATGGATAAT
This sequence comes from Phascolarctos cinereus, assembly GCF_003287225.1. Lineage (NCBI taxonomy): Eukaryota > Metazoa > Chordata > Mammalia > Diprotodontia > Phascolarctidae > Phascolarctos > Phascolarctos cinereus. The sequence continues at coordinate 44,478,110 of NW_027556402.1, read as the reverse complement.
TCCACACCCTTGCCCCCCCCCCCACTCCCATTTATTTTTACTCCTAATACACTCCTGGACTGGCCATAGTGGCATTTTTTTCATTTGGCAAGGGCAGTCAGAGGAAGACAGGCATACATTTAGCACAAACAGCCTTCTCTCCCCTTTGGAAGCTGTGCTATGTCCCTGGCACGTTCCATTCTTCTGGGTAATAGAAGCATCCACACATGGGCAAATGCTGTCTACAAACGTAATGAGCCAAGTGAGAGGTAATGAGAAGTGACTGTCACGCCATCTCCAGGGCCTTGTCTTTCCCACCACACAATTATGCTGTGACCCTAGAGCAACTGAGAAGAGTGGAGCATTCTCCCTTTTCTTAATGGCCTTAAAAATCAGTCCCAGCTTACCAGGGAGGCTGAAATGCCTCGAAAGCCCTGCTCATTTGGCAATCTAGAGGATGGCCATGGAAATATGTCATTATAATATGAAAAACACTTAGCTGCACACTCATGAGTTCTCTCCTCAGCAGCGAATTGGCCAGCTGCCTGAAAGATGTCAGTCGACCAAGTCGATCCCTACTGCTCTTAACAGCCAGGCACGTGTATCTGATGACTGGAAGTGGCTATTTCACAATAGGAGAGAATGAGGAGGAGGATGGTGAGGGTGGCCACCTCCCTGTTACTTTATCAATAATTATATATGGAGGCTGGGGTGGCCTTCCTCTGCCCCAACTCTAGTAATCTCAGCAGAGGATGTGTGCTTTTGGATTTTCATTTCAGATTTCACTCTTCTACAGATTTCACCTGGAGGTGAAGAACCCTGATCTTTATGTGACAGGAGATAGCAGGCTAATGGGAGAGCCTAGTTGCTGATGGGATCCAATATGGAATGGTGGAAGGAACAGTGGCTGTGGAGGTGGAGGTGGAGGATTTGGATTTAAATTTCCCTTCTGAGACTTGCTACTTGGCTGACTTTGAACAAGCCTGTAGCCAATATTCTAGAAATCCAGGAATTATAGGGAAGACAATGCAGAAAGCCCACTGCTCTGGAGTTACTATAGCTGGTTTAAATCCCATCTCTACTGTTTACTGCCTGTGTGAATTTAGCCAAGTCACTTCCAATCTTCCTGATCCTCAGTTTCCCCATCTGTTAAATGAGCAAGTTGGACTAGCTGGTCTTTGAGGTTTCTTCCAGCTCTAGGTCTGTGACCCTGAGTTATACATATTACCCAACCTAGATTCTGGTGTAATTTCACTTAGCAGGGCTTGTATTTAACCAATTGCAGCTGATTCATCCTATTAGTGGGAGGAGGATGGCAGGCTTGCTGAAGGGGCAAGCCTGAATGCTGAGTCAACAGGGAGAGGGAGGGTGGTGCTGAAAGGGTAAGAAGGTGGGAACCTTATAAAATGCCTTTCATTGTCTTCCTCTGCTGTTGTAACTGGGGCTTTCCCTGCTCTAAGGGCAGCCTGCCAACAGTTTGTTGAATAATGAATATGAACATGGCCATGCTGCGTGTGGACTGGCAAGGAGAGAATAGTTCTACCATGCTGCTGCTGGGCAGGAATGCTCCATTAGCCAATTCTCCCTGTCTCCTCCCTGGGGCCAACCCTCATGGAGAACTGTGAGCCAATTAACATGTACAGTTTGGGAACTGCTGATCTCTCCACACTTCCTTAGTTCACAGTTTGGTATAGGAGCCATTGTGGAATTCACCTTTCCTTGGAAAACAGCTAGCATTTAGATAGTGCTTTCAGGTTTTCCAAACATGTTACACACGTTCATTCATTTGATCGGTATAACAACCTTGTGAAGTAGGTACTGTTATTATCCCCATCTTATAGTTGAGGAAACTGAGTCAGATAGAGGTTGTGACTTGCTTAAGATCACACAGCTAGTATGCATATCAAGGCAGGATTCAAATTCAAGTCTTCCTGAATTGAAACCTTGCATTTTATCCATTTGGACATCTAGCTGCACTCTTTAAGATATGACAGTGCTCATCACTGTTGTGTGGATGTCAGTATTTTATTTCTCTTCCTCAGTATGTGTCAGCTGGCCATGTGGTCTTGTTGACCCAGTGGGGTTCAGTAGGCAGAGGATCTTGGTTCAGATCTCAACTTTGGCTCCCTGTGTGACCTGGAACAAGTCCCTTGACCTCCCTGGGTCTCAGTTTCCCCATATATAAAATGAGGAGGTTGGCTTAATTGGACTCTTCCAGCTGTAGATCTATTGTCTCATTTGCCTCTGCTTTATTAGATATGCCATCATGAATCTGTAACTTCTTTTCACACCTGCCTTATTTTCCTTTAGCATCTAGATTAGGGTTAAGATCAATAAGAAAGTGTGAAACCTTCATTTGAACAGGTTAATTTTTTTGCAGAATAGTCAAGCTGTAATGTGTTTCAAAGAAGAGAATCTGGGATTGATAAGGTCACCAAATAATTTTATAATTGCTAAATTCAATGACTTTTTACAGTTGCTGACTTCTGTTTAGTATTTGTCCTTCCCCTTTGTGCATGGATATAGTCAGTCAGTTGTCAATAAACATTTATTAAGCACTTACTATGTGCTAGGCACTGTGCTAAGCAGTGGGGATATAAAGAAAGCTAAAAGATGGCCCCTGCTGTCAAGGAGCTCACAGTCTAATGGAGGAGATGATATATAAGCACCTGTGTACAAACAGAGACTATACAGGATAAATTGGAAATACTAAACAGAAGGAAGCACTTTCCGAATTAAGAGGGATTCAGAAAAGCTTGCAGTAAAAATTGGGATTTTATCTGGGAGCTGAAGGAAGCCAGGGAAGCAAAGAGGTGAAGTGAAGGAGGAGGAGGAGAAGGAGGAGGAGGAGGAGGAGAAATTTGGTAAAAGCTCACTCTTCCCCCTTTCTTATCTCATATCACTTAGATGGCTTCACTCTTTTTTTTTTTCAGATGAAGAAATGAAGAAGGCTCTTCTTTTCTCAGAAGGCTCTTTCTCCCTTTCAAGATCTACCCCTCTACAAAAACCTTTAATCCTATAACTTCTAGCTTCTCCAAAAGATTGCCCCCTTTTTCATTCCCACTCTCTCTCTAATCTAGAATTTCTTCTTTATCTACTGGCTCCTTCCCTGCTGTTTACAAACACACTATGTCTCCTCCACCCTTAAAGATAAATACCTTCACTTGACATGACCATTTCCATACCTCATCCCATCCTCTTCCTCTTCCTAACCTCTCCTCCTCCTTCTCCTCCTCCCCAAATTCCTTCCCCTCCTCTGTCTCCTTCTTTCTTTTTTGAAGTGTAAGACAAAGTTCTTAGCTGAAAAGGTAGGGGAGAGCTGCCGTAGGAGGTTTGCAGAGAAATGAGAAGGTTTGGAAAACTTGCTGTGGAATCTTTGGGAGCAAATTGTTTGAGGAGGAATAGAAATATCTTACTTCAATAATGGACCTGGTATGATTAGGTAATATAAATTAGTAAATAAATACTTATCATTCTCCCTTTATGAAGAGACTAATGAAGCACAGAGAAATTAAATGTCCCTCCCTACACAGAAAGCCATCAACAAAGGATTAATGCTTTTTTGGTTCTAAAATTCTAGTTTAGACTTCAAGGCTATAAAACTATATTTCATAATGGAAACCAATAAGAAGAAACATGCTTAGAGTACCTAGCCCACTGCCTTTCACACAGTACATTCTCAATAAATATTTATTGATTTTATTTAATTTTGATTGAAAATCCTTCAGAGATCTAACCCGAGTCATTAGATTATTATTATTATTATTATTATTATTATTATTATTATTATTATTATTATTATTATTATTATTATTATTGCATCACACATATCTTTAAATCCCAGCCTCTCTGTGGCTCTTTGAGAATCCTAAGGAGTTCCCTGGGCCAAATTCCACCCCTTGGGGATATACTCTAGCCATTTTTATTAAAGCAAATTGGACTTCATTTCCAGCTCTTCTTCCTTTTATCTCCTCCCTTCTCCTAACTGGTCCCTTAGAGTCTCTCAGTTCTAACTTGTCACTTATTTTGCTTGCAGTCTTCTCTACTCACCTTTTCTCCCTTTTTTCTCACACTATTTCTTTTGTTCTCACAAACTTTGCCCCCTTCCAACTTTCTCTTTTCATGTTGCTCTTGGCAAGTTTGCTTCCTGTTTCTTAAATCTTGATTGTAAGAGGACTGCAGAGAGCTGCTTCCAAAAGAGAAAAGGATCTTGTGATATAACTTACCAGTGGCAGTTGCCAGTGCAGGCTGGGGTGTTACGAAATCCTTGCTAAGAAATATGAAATTCTTGTATGGCCTGAAACCCAGGGGGCATCCTCTCTCCCAAATAGCTCTGCCTCCATGCTTACCGTTAGGCTGGGTTGAGTCTTAGGAGAGGCCTATCTCAAAGACTAGGGGGGAGGGGAGGAGAGACAGGCTTTTTTTTTTCTCTTCACACTCTCTGGCTCATTATTGCCCCCACCTGGGAGTTACAGGAAACATTTCTTAAACAAAGCTTAGGTATGGCTTATGTCTAGGATTTCCCCTAAAAGGGATTAACAGTATACTGTACCTTTTAGAAAAGCATTCACAGTACAAAGTGGTAGATCTTAAGTATATAACAACTATTATTCTCTCCATCACAAATGAAAGACTTGAAACACAAAGTACTCATAAGTACACGTTAACATATAATACATATGATAATATATAATACATACTCCCCTAGAGGGTAAGAAAGACTCCTCAAAGATTTATGGGACTTCATTAGCTAGGCAGCGATTCTAGATTCAAGTCCTCTGACCAACCAGGGTATGGCTTATCCTTTGGGCAGTGGTTATCTTTCTCAAGAAGGGTGTCATCTAGGCAATACCTAGGAACTCTGGACTTAAGAAGAAAGGAAGGAAGGAAGGAAGGAAGGGAGGGAGGGAAGAAGGAAGGAAGGAAGGAAGGAAGGAAGGAAGGAAGAAGAAGGAAGGAAGGAAGGAAGGAAGGGAGGGAGGGAAGAAGGAAGGCAGGAAGGGAGGGAGGGAAGAAAGAAGGAAACAAGCATTTGTTAGTCACACTATGTGCAAGGCACTATATTAAATACGAATATTTCATTTGGTCCTCACAACACTCTATGAGGTAGGTTAGCTATTATTAATACTAATAACAACAATAAGGTTTGCAAAGCACTTTATAAATATTATCTCATTTAATTACTCCCATTTTACAGTTGAGGAAACAGGCAGACAGAGGTTAAGTGACTTGTCCAGGGTCACATAGCTAGCAAATATCTGATGCTGGATTTGAAGTCAGGTCTTCCTGACTCCAGGCCCAGTTCTCTATCCATCATGAGTCATCTAAGCTGCCTTGAATTCACAAGGTAAGTGCCAGGGTTAGAAATGACCATCATCAGTCCTAAGGACTATTTTTCAGTCACTTGTGCTAAGGGCAGGAAATATGAAGCAGAAGAGGCAGCCAAAGACTTGAGATCTAGTCTCAGGCTTGCATAGGCAAGCTCGTATTCTCACTGCTCTGTGGCATAGTCATAACAACTGCTCCTGAGAAGAGGAAGAAGAAAGACTAATTACCTCCCCTAACAGGCAAGCCCATAGAAGGGCTAGCATTGTTCACTTCCCAACACAGAGGCTTTTTACTCCTTATAACCTAGAGGGTGGGTGGGTTTTTTGACTCATTCTTGAATCCTATATTCCCCACCCCCCACCCCCATCACAAAGACCAAAGAACAAAGGAGAAACCTCTGGTTTGGTGTTCCTTTTATCAAGCAGCCAGAGCTCATGAGACTTTCTCTTTGGAGTTAAGGTATACATACTTAGAACCATGAGGAATGTTCCAATCTACCTCCCACTACTTTAGTTGTTTCAGTAATATATGACTCTTCACAATCCCATTTGGGTTTCTCTTGGCAAAAGATACTAGAGTGGTTTTTCATTTCCTTCTCCAGGTCATTTTACAGATGAGGAAACTGAGGCAAATAGAGTTAAGGGACACATAGCCCAGGGTCACATAGCTAGTAAGTGTCTGAGGTCATATTTGATCTCAGGTCTTCCTGCTTCTAGGCCTGGTTCTCTGTCCACTGTGCCACCTAGCTGTCCCCTGCTACACTGATAAAAATTTAAGGAAATCTAGATCTTTCCAGCACAGCAAATAGATAATAGGATGCCCTTATGAAAGGACCTAAGATTCTTTTATTTTACAATGAGGAAGCTCAGGCCTCGAGGTATTAAATACTTGCCTAGGTTTACATACTCCAAAATGGAAGATTGAAACACAGGTTTCATGAATTTAAATCCATTTTCCTTTCCATTATGTTATCCTGCCTTTGAGATTTAATCAAAAAGATCATCATTCCCTGGACATTAGTTGAAAAGAAGTTATGCCTTTTAAGGAGTGATCAGAATGCAAACCTGGGAAGGCAGACCCATTATCGGAGAAATCTGCTGAAACCTTTAATTGTCTTTGAGATTACAAGGCTGGATATCTAGTGCTGAAAGGACTTCAGAGATCATCTAGTCCAATTTCCTGCTATTAATTTTTTTCAATTATCAATTTTTTCAATGATCAATGATCAATTATTTTTTCAATTATCAATTATCTCTCCTATCTCCTAACCCCTCCCCATGGAGGGGTAAAAAAAACTTGAAATTATTATAATAAATAAGTCTAGTGGAGCAAAACATACATGTGCCTTCTGTTGCCTATCAATCAATAAACATTTGTTATTACTATGTGCAAGACAAAAAGATACCGAATGTTTCTACCCTCAAGGAGCTTATAATCGAATAGGGAAGACTACATGCAAACAAATATGTACAAAACAAATATAAATAGGAAATAACAGAGGAAAAGTACCTAGAATTAAGTGGGGTTGGGGAAAGGTTCTTGTAGAAGTTGAGACTTCGAGAAAGCAAGAGAGCTCAGTAGTTGAAGCAGAAGAGAACATTCCAGGCATTAAGGACAGCCAGAGAAAATACCTGGAGACAAGAAATGGAGTGTCTTGTTTATGGAACAACCTGGCCAGTGCCACTGGACTGAAGAGTACCTGTTGGAGACTAAAATGTAAAAAGACTGGAAAGGCAGGAGGAGGCTAGGTTAGGAAGGGCTTTGATTGCCAAACAAAGCCTTTTCTATTTGTCCTGGAGGCTATAGGGAGTCATTGGAGTCTACTCAGTGGAGCAGGGTGGGGATGAGGGTGGGGTGGGTGCTCCACATGTTCAGACCTGCACTTAAGGAAAATAATTTTATTGATTGAATGGAGGATGGATTAGAGTGAGACAGGTGGACCCACCAGGAGTTTAGTGCAGTAATTAAGGTGGAAAGTGATGAAGGCCTGCATTAGAGTGGTGGCAATATCAGAGGAGAAAGGGGAAGGTATTTAAAAGATGTTGCAACGGTGATATTGAGAGGAGTTGGCAACATATTGGATATAGGGGATGAGAGATAGTGAGGAATCCAGGATGACTCCTAGGTAACAATCTTGATGGATTGGAAGGATGGTGTTGCCCTTTACAGGAATAGGGAAGGTACAAAGCAAGGAAAGTTTAGGGACATATGATGAGTTCTGTTTTGGACATGCTGAGTTTTAGATGTCTACTAGATATCCAGTTTGAGATTTCTGAAAGGCGGTTAGTCCATCCTTGCTCTTCCAGGAGATGGGTGGCATACTTTATCATGGGCCTCTGAAACTGGTTGGTCATTGCATTGATTGAAGTTATTCAGTTTATCAGATAAAGGTCACATATCTATAAAGAACTTTGTCAAATCTATAAGAATACAAGTCATTTCCCCAATTGATGAGTGGTCAAAGGATATGAACAGGCAGTTGTCCAAACAGGAAATCAAACAATTTATAGTCATATAACAATGCTCTGAATCATTATTGATTAGAGAAATGCAGATTAAAACAACCTTGAGATATCATTTTACACCTATCAGATTGGCTAAAGTGATAGAAAGGGAAAGTGACAAACGGAGAGGATATGGGAAAATTGGAACATTAATTCATTAGTGAAATTATAAAATGATCCAACCATTTTGGAGAGCAATCTGGAATTATGCCCAAAGAGTTATTAAACTACCTATATCCTATGAGCCAGCAATATCACTACTTGGTCTATTTCCAAAGATGATTAGGAAAAAAGGGAAAAAATCCTATATGTTCTAAAATATTTATAGCAGCCTCTCTTTGCGGTGGCAAAGAACTGGAAATTGCAGGGATGACCATCAATTAGGGAATGGCTGAACAAGTTGTGGTATATGATTGTGATGGAATACTACTGTGCTATAAGAAACAATGAGCTCAATGATTTTAGAAAAAAAACATTGAAACACTTGCACGAAATAATGAAGAGTGAAATGAACAGAATCAAGATAACATTGCATATAGTAAAAACAATATTGTTTTAAGAGTGACTTTCAGCAAATAAGTTATTTTTATTGATTACAAATACCCAAATTAATTATAAAGGTCATATGAAGAAAGAACTATTTGCATCCACAGAAAGAACTGATAAACAGAAGTATGCATAGAATAATTTTGCTACCACTTGGCCAATTGTAATTTTAAGGAGATATTTTCATCACTGACGTTTTGTGCCTCTTTTACTACTTATTCAATTCTGCTTTTTTTTTTTAAAGGAGTTTTTTTCTTCAGTAAGATTTTGCATTTTATTTACAGTTTGATAAATTCTGTTTTTTAAGGTGTTATTTTCTTTGGTATTTTTTATGCCTCTTTTATCAAGCTTTTAATTTTCTTTTCATAATTTTATTACATTGCTTTTATTTATTTTTTCCTTTTCTTCTACTACTCTTTTTTGATTTTAAAAATATTTTCTCTCTTTTTTTTCCTATATCTTTCTTTAACTTTTCCAGGAATTCTTGTTGAGCTTGTGTCCAATCTGCATTTTTCTTTTGTAGTTTTCTCCTGAGTTTGTGGCTTTAGCTTCCCTGCCACACTAGTAGTTTTTTATAGTTAGGTTCTTCTCCTTCTCCTTCTCCTTTTCCTTCTCCTTCTCCTTCTCCTTCTCCTTCTCCTTCTCCTTCTCCTTCTCCTTCTCCTTCTCCTTCTCCTTCTCCTTCTCCTTCTCCTTCTCCTTCTCCTTCTCCTTCTCCTTCTCCTTCTCCTTCTCCTTCTCCTCTCCTCCTCCTTCTCCTCCTCCTCCTCCTTCCTCCTCCTCCTCCTCCTCCTCCTCCTTCTCCTTCTTCTCCTTCTTCTCCTTCCCCTTCCCCTTCCCCTTCCCCTCCTCCTCCTCCTCTTTCCATCTCCTTCCCCTTCCCCTTCCCCTTCCCCTTCCCCTTCTCCTTCTCCTCCTCCTCCTCCTTCTCCTCCTCCTCCTCCTCTCCTCCTCCTCCTTCTCCTCCTCCTCCTCCTTCTCCTTCTTCTCCTTCTCCTTCTTCTCCTTCCCCTTCCCCTTCCCCTTCCCCTTCCCCTTCCCCTTCCCTTCCCCTCCTCCTCCTCCTCCTCCTCCTCCTCCTCCTCCTCCTCCTCCTCCTCCTCCTCCTCCTCCTCCTCCTCCTCCTTCCTCCCCTCCTTCTTCTTCTTCTTCTTCTTCTTCTTCTTCTTCTTCTTCTTCTTCTTCTTCTTCTTCTTCTTCTTCTTCTTCTTCTTCTTCTTCTTCTTCTTCTTCTTCTTCTCTGACCTCTACTTCAGACTTCCAAAGTTTTGGGTTGGAAAAAAATGCCTCAGCCCAACCTTTTGTTGGTGTGTTATTTTTAAAGCATTTTGGAGAGTTTAGCTTGAATGCTCCCTCAACTTTTCTATCTTTCCCACCGCTTTCTTTTTAAAATGAACGGAAATCTATTTTTCCTCCCTTCCACCTTTCCATCTTATTGAAAAGAAAATTTAAAAAAAGTAAATTCCTCATAAAAATGTGTGTAGTCTAGTAAAACAAATCCTCTCAATGGCTATATGGAAAAATATGTAAGTCTCATTGTGCACCCTAAATCTGTCACCTCTCTGTAATGTATAGTATATACTATGTTTCATCACTGATCATCTGGGATCATGAATGGTCATTGTTTTTATCATAGTTCTCACAGCTTTAAAAGTTTATTTTTACAGTATTGTGGTTACTATATGAATTATTCTCCTGGTTCTGCTCATTTCATTTTTCATAAGTTTATAAAAGTCCTCAAAAGTATTCATTTTAATCATATTGATGTTATGGTATAAATCAATCTTCTTGTTCTGCTTATTTTATTCTGCATCAGTTCACATAAGTCTTTCCATGTCTTTTAAAATCAATTTTTTTCATTTCTTATATCACAATAGTCTTCTATCACATCCATATATCATAGCTTATCCAGCCATTCCTCAATTGTTGCATATCTTTTTAGTTTCCAGTTTTCATTTCAAATTTTACATAGCTAAAAATTCCCTTATGTTTTATTGGTTAGTTCTTGAAACTGACCTAATGTGATGATCAGGAATTTTTTTTTTCCTCATTCATCAAATATTCATGGAATGTCTTTTCTGCTCATGGTCCATTATTAGGGTGACAACGATAAGCAAGGCATGCTATTTGCCTTTAAAAAAACAAACCTTACAATTTTAAAGGGGAAGCAGGATACACACCCAAATAAGTACCATGAAAAGTAGGATGTGAAAATGGAATTAATAGAGGTCAAAACCAAAAGGGTGTAAGAACTAAAAAGTGGGACAATTGCTCTCCTTTCTTGGTTAGAAGATGGTGTATTGTTCTCTAATTCCAGGCTTATTCTGGTGGGTTTTCAATATCAATCACCAGTAACAGTTGGTGTTCTTCAGTGTGTCCATCTCTACCTGACTCCACAGATTTTTGTCCAAGGGGTTTTCTTGGCAAAGATACTGGAGTAGTTTACCATTTTTTTCTCCAGTATGTTCCCATTTTATAGATGAGGAACTGAGGAAAATAGGGGTTAAGTGCCTTATAACATTACAAACTCTTTACCATTAATATCTTCCAATGAGTAGTGGATCAATTTCATTTACCCAATTAACTTGGTTTTTACAAAAGGATATTTACTGAGAAGATGGAGAAAAATACACACTATTTCCTTAAACACTCAGGGCCACATTCTCCTCTATACCACCTTAGTTCTTGTGGAGAGTAGGTCCAACCTCAAAGCAGTTGTTATGAAGCATTCCCCTCAGCATGTTGACTTCTGAATGTGACATCATAGACGGATGAGTTACTACCTCTTTCCTCTAGGTTGCCTTTAATACACTGCTGTGCTGAGTCAAACAGGTCTTTTGTGACTTAGTTCTTCACCAAGTTTTAGATATCCACAACATCTGGAATGGCTTCCATCACCCAGACCTTTTAAAATCCACAAGCTCAAAGCCTGGTCTAATATTCCTTCACTTAAAAGCAACAATGGATAAACAAAAAGAGGAAAAGAACTAAGGCCCATATTCACAGCCTTGTTTGCCTGTGCAGAGAGAGAGAGAGGCTTAATTAGGGCTTAATTAGAGCCTCAGCTTTCTCTTCCCACCCAGAGGCTAAAAGCATGTCTTCTCTTGATCACAGTAAGGCAACAAGGAGTAAACGACTTGGCTACCTAGTGCCAAAGAATGCATACCCATTTCAGGCTTGGTAACCAATCAAAAGTCTGATCCTTCACCACCTGGTTAGTAATTGGGAAATCAGTCACAGACGAAAGTGTAAATGTTCTGACATCCTGATGGACGTTCACTAACAATCTGATCCTTAGAAGAACCCAGTGTGGTAGGTTGTGTTATTAGTCCCATTTTTACCAATGATGAAATTGAAGCTAAATGAAAGTTTAGCAACTCACTCACAGTCACATAATTAGAAGTGGCTGATGGAGAATTTGAGCTCATGTCTTCCTGAGCCTGAGTCCACTGATTAGCCACTGTGTCACCTAGCAATACTGCATCTGCATCTCAGAACGACTTGCATTTGTCACCTATGGCTCCGACTGTAGTCATTAATCTTTCTAGATCAGATGATATTTTTGAGGATCTCACATTGATTTCTTTAGAATACTTAGTCTTTCAAAATATCTACCAAATATGCAAGTTTTGAGAGGAAAATTTTATTAAAATAATTTGTTTTGCTCTATCTTTGTTATCATCACTAAGAAAAACGTCAACTTTTCTTTTGCTCAATTGCCTTTGGTATGAGAAAGCCACTATATTTCATATACGATTGCCTTGTACTCTGGCCCCATATCCTCACACATTTTTGCAAGGAAGCTTCCTTTCAATGGATTTTAAAAATACAAAGTTGATTACTCTTTTAACAACTTGAAAAAAGACATTTATCTCCTCATTGATATTTCTATATACAAATGATTTTCTGGGAACTATGTAATGTGTCCAAATTGTATATGAAGCCACATTTTAAACTAGTGCTAGTAAATTTGAATTTTATTCTGACATCAATTGATTTCTGTCAGTGTTGAATTCAATACAATTCTCATTTCATCATTTTCATTAAAAATCTGTCAATTATATTGAAAACTTTCTTGATGAGACAATGTGACATTGCCATCAATAACTTAGCAAAGGAACAAATATTCCCTAACATCAGTTTCATCAACAAATAGAGCATTTTCTCTTCTCTTCTCTTCTCTTCTCTTCTCTTCTCTTCTCTTCTCTTCTCTTCTCTTCTCTTCTCTTCTCTTCTCTTCTCTTCTCTTCTCTTCTCTTCTCTTCTCTTCTCTTCTCTTCTCTTCCTTTCCCTGCCCTCTCATCTTCTTTTCGACTTCATAAAATAAGAATGTTGAGTTTAAGAGGAGAGATAATAAGTTCTATTTTTGACATATTGAGTTTCAAAGGCCGATGGGTCATCCAAGTCAAAATGTTTGATGGGAAGTTGGTAATATGGGATCAAAAGAGAGTCTAGGGCAAGCTGTATATCTGTGCATTATCTATCTAGATCATAACTGAACCTATAGGCACCGATGAGGTCATCAAGGCAGAGTACAGAAAGGAAAAGAAGAGGGCCCAGGATAGAGTTTTGGGTTGTGCCTAGAGTAAGTGAACATGGCATGGAGGATGATCCGGTATAGGAGGCTGAGAAGGATTGAATAGCTAGGTGGGTAACCAATGTCATGAAAACCCAGAGTGGAGAGTATATCTAAGAAGAGTGAATGGCTGACAATATCAAATGCAGTAGAGGAGTCAAAAAGAATAGAGAGAAAAGGGTATTATATTTGCCAATTAAGAGGTCATTTGGTAAGTTATTCACTAAAAACAGGTGGTCAAAAATAGAAATAAACAGTTCTCAGATGAAGAATTGCAAACTTTTCACAGCCATATGAAAGAATGCTTCAAATCACTAAGAATAAGAGTAATGCAGAACCAAGTCACCCTGCTGTTTCAGCTCATACCTAGCAATTTGGTTACCAAGGATTCTGCTTTTACAAAATCATTCCTGGGTTTGCATGTTAGGGTGGTGACTTCATATGCCATAAGTCCATCTATGGGATGAATTTGCTGATGAGAACTTCATTCTGAAGCTCAATGTTACTGGTATCTTTTCCAAGGCAATTGCTGGGCCCAACATAAATGACTTTTAGATTTTCATCTGTGCAGCTAAGACTGTTTGGATGGCAAGTATTATAATCTTTGGCCAGGAGAAAGACAGTATAAACATTGTAGAAGTCATGGAGACCTCATATGCTAGAATGCCAAGACTAATAAGAAGATCACCATTGCTAACTATGAACAATTTTAGTTCATTTATTTTTAAATAGCATTTTATTTTTTTCCAGTTCTCTATAAAGGTAGTTTTCAACATTCGTTTTTATAAGATTTTGAATTCCAAAATTTTCTCCCTTCCTCTTTCCCCTCACCCTTCCTAAGACAACAAGCAATCTGATATAGGCTATACAAGTACAATCATGTTAAACATATCTCCACATTAGTCACGTTTTGAAAGAAGAATCAGAGCAAAAGGGAAAAAGCATGAAAAAAGTGAAAATAATATGCTTTGATCTTTATTCAGACTCCATAGCTCTTTCTCTGGATGTGGATAACATTTTCCTCCATGAATCTTTTGGAATTATTTTGGATCATTGTATTGCTGAGAAGAACTAAGTCTATAACAGTTGATCATTGGACAATGTTGCTGTTACTGTGTTACAATGTTCTCCTGGTTCTATGCACTTCACTCAGCATCAGTTCACGTATGTCTTTCTAAGTTTTTCTGAAATCCACCTTCACATCATTTCTTATAGCACAATAGTATTCCGTTACATTTGTATACCACCACTTGTTCAGCCATTCCCCAGTTGATGGGCATTCCCTCAATTTCCATTTCTTTGCCACTACAAAAAGAGCTGCTATGTTTTTGAACGTGCAGGTCCTTTTCTGTTTTTTTTTTTAATGATCTCTTTGGGATACGGACCTAGTAGTAGTAGATCAAATAGTATGCACAGTTTGGTTGTCCTTTGGGCATAGCTACAAATTGCTCTCTAGAATGGTTGGATCAATTCACAACTCTACCAACAATGCATTAGTGTCCCACTTTTCCTGTATCTTCTCCAACATTTATTATTTTTCTTTTTGAGTAGGCAATGGGGTTAAGTGACCTGCCCAGGGTCACACAGCTAGTAAGTGTTATGTGTGTCTGAGGCCTGATTTGAACTCAGGTCCTCCTGAATCCAGGGCCACCTAGGTGCCTCCCCCAACATTTATCATTTTTATGGACAATTTTAAAAGTTTGACTTAGCTATTCCCTCTGTAGCTGGGAAGAGCACTTCCTGCCCCCTTCCCTTTCTGCTCTAATACCCTGTGAGTCTTATGCTCTCACTTTCTGAGATTCCCTTTTGATTTCCATTCCTTTCTCCTTCTAAAGTCTATCTAGACCACAGACTTAAGTTTGTGATTATGAAATATAAGCTAAACTACAAAAGAATATCTTTCAGAGGACTAAAGCATAGGGAACTTTTGTAGGGACTCAGAAGTCTGGGGCGGGAAACTGATGAACTTGGGGATAGGTAGTATTTTTATCTAATTGCCCAAATGATGTTTGGGACTTTGGAAGAGAAGAGACAATATGTATCACTTGTTTGATACAACAGTAAAAAAGTTCCTGAGATTTTAGGCTACTATGTTGTTCTTTTTGATACAGTCACTGGGAGTGGGGTAGAAGGTATGGCGTCTCGGTACTGGGTGAATCATTTGTTGGTCAGAACTGAGGGAACAGAGGAATAAGGCAGTGCCTAGGTTGCAAGTAGTTGTTATTAGAATCAGAATTTAAACAGTGATTGAAAAAAAAAACAGGGATCAGAATAAGGTTAGAGGTTTGATAGGAAAATAACAGAGAGTTCTTGTAGACTTTATACAATTTCTGACATTTAGTCTCCTATAGACATGTGTATTTTTTTTAAATGTCTGCGCTCATGTGGCTAGTCCTGTCTTCCAGCATCCCTTAAAATCATTGAGGTTGGACTGACCTAGCCATGCCTGACACAATATTAATCTCTAGAAAACTGCTATTCCTAAAATAGGCAGCAGTAGTAAGAAAAGCATGGTGTCTATGGCAATTGAACAGGGGAGCGGAAAGAGAGAAGCTACTGCCAATAACCTTGGTGAAGGCATTAGCTTCTAATTCTTCTCTGCTAGCTGCCTCAGGTTAGCCTTTTAAAGCTGAACTTGCTCACCCTTCAGGGGAAATGTTTCAAAAAGTTCCTCCTGCTATAGAGCCAATCATGTTCGTAGAGGAGAGTGCAAGAGAAACGGAGAGCCAAGTGAGATCTGTTTATAGTGTATCAGGGCATCGCTGGAGTGTCCAGTTAACTTGTCAGACCCTTTCCTTGAGTCTGTGTTTGTGCACTGTCTGGGCTCTGTGATTGATGCCCACCAGGGTTGGTCAACTTCTGATACCCAAGAGAATAATAAATAGAGAAGGGCTCAGAAGGTGTCATCAAGGATGAGGCTCCCACTGGTCTTGTAACATACTCTTACCTGGTGTTATCCTGAATTTTATGTCTAACCTCTCAAGCAACATAGCACAGTGCAGAAGACTTTTCCTAGGGACACATACAAAATAGAATAACACTAACAACACTAACCCACAGAAGAAGCCACCTTCACTGTAACAAATTACACACACACACACACACACACACACACACACACACAGTCAATCAAAACAAATCCAAGCATCAGGAAAGTAATATAACAGAAAGAACAATGAGTCTGGAGTCAGCAGACCTGGGTTCAATTCTACCTTTTGCCACATGAAACCTATGTGACTTTGGGAATTTCCTTAATCTCTTGGGGCCTCAATTTCTTCTTCTGTAAAATGAAGGGTGTTGGACTACTGATCTTTGAGGTCCCTTCTAACTCTCCAACTCTTTCGTCATTAGTCTCCATCATGTCATTGCATCAATCAAAGTGCTTGGAAGTTGGTTTTCCTTAAATTATTGTAGTCATTGTATAAATTGTTCCTAGTTCTGCTCACTCATTGTGCACTATTTCATTCAAATCTTCCCAAATTTCTCTGAATCCATCCTTTTCACAATTTCTCACAGCATAATAACATTCCATTATATTCATCAGTAACAATTAGTTCAGCCACTCCTCAGGTGACAGGCAGAGGCAACAAAAAATGATGCTCTGTATTTGCAGATATATACATCCTTTACCCATTTGCCTCATGGTGATATTGATGAATCAAAGTGACTTTTGGGGTCTAGTTCCAAATTACTTTCCACAATGGTTGGCTCAGTTTCAAACTTCCTGAGAGCAGGGTCTTCCTAGCTTTTCTATCCGTATTCCTAGTGTTAGCACGATGCTTGGCATATTATAAACCCTTTAATAAATTATTATCCATCCATCCATTCACATATTTATTCATTCATCCATTCTCTAGTCTTTCAGCATTATCTCCCCCTCACCAAAAAAAAAAAAGATGAGAGTAAAATACTGGAACTAAGATGCCATTATTCTTCTTAACCTAGATCTTTCTCTTTTTTCAGTTAAGTTCAATTCAACAGATGTTTATTAAGTGCCTGCTAGATACAAGGCACTGTTATAAACAATGACCGTATAAAGACAAAACAAACCAGTCCTTGCCTTTGAGGAACTTACACTATCCTGAGGAAATAGCACCTGTCATGCAACAGAAAAGGCACTGATTTTGACTTAGAAGACCTCAATTAATATTTCAGCTCTGCCATTTTTTATCTACATGATCTAGGGGAAAACAGTTAATTCTATAAACTCAGTCTCCTCATGTGTAAAATAAAGGGGTTGCACTGGATGTCTTTCAAGGTCTCTTAATGCTCTGAAACTATGATTCTGATGTACACAAGTAAGTAATTACAAAGAGTATACAAAGTAATGCAAAAAATAATTCACAGATGCTAATAACTGAGTGGTGGGGTGAGGACCTCATGTCTGAGGCAGCACTTGAATGAGCTTTGAAGGAAACTAGGGACTCTATGGGGTAGAAATGAGGAGGGAGTGCAATTCAGATATGAGCAACCAATGATAGAGAGACATGCTGAAGCAAAGATGAGGATAAATAAAGCATTATTTATCTTAAGTTGGCTGAGACCAACAGAGTCATATTGAGGCCCTGATTCAATACTTTTAATTTTTAAATTCTCGGACCATTTTTTGGGGAGCATTGATGGCATAGTAGATGTAGAACAACAGCAATAAAAATAACAACAACTCCATTGGCTGGTGGGCCAGATTTAAAGAAGTACAGAGTATAGACTAAAAAACACAAATCATTTAAATCCAGCATCCTCATGGTGAATTTGTCATTGTGTAATTCCATTCCTCTTTGCAATCATGACCTTCTCTGAAGAAGGCAAGTGAAATGAAGGAAACAATTTTCATTTAAGGGGATTCAAATTACATAATGTTTCAGCAATAACATCTGTGATCTCAAGTGTAAAAATAAGAAAAGGAAAAATGAATACTGGTGGCCCGAGATGGAAAGCTGCCAGCATCAAAAACTCTGACTCCCTGAATGAATATCACACCCCAGAAAACTCTCAGCATCGTTCCAAGTATTTACATGCTCTCTTGGAATGTGGTTTCTAGCTGCAAGCTGTGGTGGTAGCGATGGATGCCATATGTAAGCATGTCACCTCCTCACTAGAGTGTTCTGAACTCTGCATTAGCACAACAGATGCACTTAAATATATAGTATTCCTCCTTACAGAGCCCAGAATGGGTGTGAAGGACTGGGGGAAAACAACCAGCTTCCTCGCAAACCAAGGTTTAACTTGAGGTCTCCCCAGATGCTTTTTGTAACTATGATCCATTCAGTTATGAGAAGAAAACATTATCTTGGCAGGTTTACAGATAGCCAAACAGGTCAGCCTGACCTGTTTATCATCAGCTGCTGTTATAATCATTAATGAGTCAACCTGGAACATGAAACTAAGCCACGGTTTGATGTTAATTCAACGTGATGTCTAGTTACTAAAGGTGGGAAGGCAACAAACATTCACTGATGTTAGGTTACAAGTTCCAGGAAAGGTGAGCAGACATCAGGGCATTCACAACTCTCACACAGACATCAGTGCATCTTAGGAATACAACATGGCACTTGATTGTAAAACAGTCATACAAACTGAAGAATTAAGGACTGAATACTATCCCTCTACCTTTTTTTCCCCCCTAATGCCTCTTTAAGCAATCTTTACGGCTTTAAACAATCTTCAAATCACAGTGCTGAGTGGCTGTGAGCCTATTAACTTTGTTGCTGAAGTGAGATGTGTAGGTGGCCATATTTAATATCAAAAGTCATGTATCAGCTACGGTGGCGGTAGCACTAATGACTTCTTGCCCTCACTGCTACCATCTCAGGGTGCCTGGTTGTGAACTTTAGAACACACCCAAGCCTCTTGTTGAGAACAATTTAAAGGACCCAGAGGTTTCAAAAACCCAGTCTAGGGTGTTATGCTGCCAACATTCCAGAGTGCTGCCTAAACAGATGAAAATCTAGCAAAATAAAGGTAAAAGAGAACATAGATAATGTTAATATGTGGGTTTCTGAGTCAATAGCCTATAGGCCTTCTAGTCCCAATTTCTGTCTGAGTTTGACACCACTGCTCCACTGCTCAAGGATTTGGAAGAAACAAGTTATATACAATTCAATTTGATTCAATAAACATTTATTAAGCACTTACTATGTTCCAGACACTGGTGGTTTGGTGGAGAGGGTGCTAGGTTTCAGATCAGAGAGACCTCAGTTTGAATTCCTGCCTCAGACATGTTACTAACTCTGTGATCCTGGTCAAGTCATTTAGCTTTTCTTAATCTCTGTCTTCATCTGTAAAATGAAGATAAAATTGGGATAATAGTAGCACCTTCCTTATAGGTTTGTGAGGATTAAAAGTTAATATAGGGAAAGTAGTTTATAAACCTTAAAGTACTTTATAAATGCTAGCTATTATTTTTATTATTCACAAATCATAATATAGTCAGTAGATACCGAAACCAGCTACTCTGGCAGTAATGACTAGAATGGATTGGAAATGAGGCATCGTTAGAGGCAAGGAGAACAGGTAGAAGGCTATTGCAATAGGATAATGAAAAGAGAACTGCCCTCAAATCTGGGACAGCTAGGTGGTATGGTGGATTGGTTGGAGTCAGGAAGACTCCTCTTTGTGAGTTCAAATCTGGCTTCAGACCCTAGCTGTATAGCCCTGGACAAGTCACTTAAGCCTGTTTGCCTCAGTTTCTTCATCTGTAAAATGAGAAGGTAATAGCAAACCACTCCAGCATCTTTGGGAAGAAAACCTCAAACAGGGTTACAAAGAGTCAGACACGCCTCAACCATAACAACCCTTTAAACTAGGTGGTGTGTTGGGCCTGCAATTGGAAAGGAGGCCATAGATATAAGAAACATTATGGAGGGAAGATTCTTTTCTACTTCCTCACTGGTGGCTTTGCTGCCTAGAGATGCTTTTGCCCTGAGTCTGGCTCTCCTGAATGGTGAGTTCCTGGATGAGACCACCTTTTCATGAGGATCCTGACCGTACTCACTCTACTCTAAGCTTAACTCACTCTCCAGATTTCTCTACCTCCTTGCTAGCAGTCTCACTGCCTTGACGGTAATAGTTCCCCCCTCCCCCTGCCCCCAATCTCCTTTATATTTTTCTTCTATTGAGTGCAAACTCCTTGAGGTTAGGGGCTATCTTATTTCTTTGTATCCCCTGTACTCAACACAGTGCCTGAAACATGGTAAGCTCTTAATAAATGCTACATCTATTTATCTATCTATCTATCTATCTATCTATCTATCTATCTATCTGTCTGTCTGTCTGTCTGTCTGTCTATCTATCTATCTATCTATCTGTCTATCTATCTACCTATCCATCTATCATCTATCTATCTATCTATCTATCTATCTATCTATCTATCTATCTATCTATCTATCTATCTATCTATCTATCTATCTAATCTACCTAGCTTTCTGTTTGTCTGTCTGCCTACCTATCTGTATTTGGCAGAACTTGGCAACTAATTGGGTGTGGGGAGTGAGAGAAACAGAAGAGTCACAGGTGATTGGGATTCCATACTTGGCCCCTGGATAATAGGGAGAATGGTGGTATTATAATGGAAACAGGATAAGCAGGTTTTTGGGAAAAGACAAATACTTAAGAAATATATTCACTGAAAATAGGGGAGATGTGGTTATTTACTACTAACTTTTAGAACTATGGCATTAGAAGAAAACCAAATTGAAACCTGATTGCATTGAATTCAGAAGGTCTAGTGACTATAAGAATCAAGAAATATTTTGATATTCAGGCAGCCTATTGTGACGTTCAATGGCACTTCCAACAATCTATCACATCTAAGCATTTCAGAATCCTTTTCCCAAGACTTGTAAACTAGATGGGTGTAGCTCCTTTTGAATTTTTAGTTGTCCCCTTCCTCATATTTAGAAAGAGCATTCAGGTTAAACCAGAAATGTTACAGATACATTTGAAAGGGAAAGAGAGAACATTTTAATGTAAATTCTGGGTTTTCTACTTAGGCAACCAAGAAATCATAGGATCATGGATTTAGAGTTGGAAGAGACTTCAGAGGCTACCTGGCATAACCCTTTCTTTTTGCAGATGAGGAAATTGAAGGCCAGGAAGATTAAATAACTTGCCTAAGATCACATAAGTAAGCATCAGAGATGATATTTGAACCTTGTGCAAATCCAGTGCTTTTGCCATAAATCAACCCATGATATGTATATGTATATGTATATGTATATGTATATGTATATGTATATGTATATGTATATGTATATGTATATGTATATGTATATGTATATGTATATGTATATGTATATGTATATGTGTATGTGTATGTGTATGTGTATGTGTATGTGTATGTGTATGTGTATGTGTATGTGTATGTGTATGTATACGTGTATGTGTATGTGTATGTATATATATGTGTATATGTATGTATATATATATGTGTATATGTATGTATGTGTGTATATATATATATATATATATATATATATATATACACGGGCACTGGTTCCTCAGTAGCCTAGGACCCTGTTGATCACTCTCTCCTCCTTGATATTCACTTCTCTCTAGATTTTCAGGATACCACTCTCTCTTGCTTTTCTTCCTACCCATCTGACTGCTCATTCTCTGTCTCCTTTGCTGGCTTCTTTTTCCAGACTGTGATGACCTCTAACTATAGGTGTTATTCAAGGTTCTGTTTCTAGGTGCTCTTCTCTTCTCCCTCTGTATTACTTTACTTGATGAAACATCAGTGATCATCAACTCTCATGAATTTAATTATCATCTCTATGCTTATGACTCTCAGATTTACCTTTCCTGTCCCAATCTCTTTGCTAATCTCCAGTTTTACATCTCCAATTGTCTTTCAGGTATCTTAAATTGGATGTCCAGTAGACATCTTAAACTCAACATGTCCAAAATAGAACTCATTATCTTTCTGCCTAAACCCTGCTCCACTCTTCCTTTCTCTATTACTGTAGAGGGCAACATCACCCTCTGAGTCCCTTAGTCTCACAACCTAGAAGTCATCTTGGGTTCCTCACTATCTCTCACCCCCACCCCTTTGTATCCAATTTGTTTTCAAGGACTATTGATTTCACCTTTACAACATCTCTCATATATGCCCCTTTCTCTCCTCTGATACTGCCAGTCCTAATGGTCCTCATTATCTCATGCCCAGATTATTGCAGTAGCTTGTTAGTGGGTCTACTTGCATAAAGTCTCTTCCCACTCCAATTCATCCTTCATTCATTTACTAAAGCATTTTTCCTAAAGTGCATGTCCAGTCATGTCATATTCCTACTCAATAAACTTCTGTGACTTCCTGTTGCCACCAGGAACAAATACAAAGTGTTCTATTTGATATTCACAACCTTTCATAACCTCCCTCCTTCCTATTTTCCAGTCTTTTTACACTTTACTCCTAAATATAAACTCTTCCACCCAGTGTCACTGGCCTCCTGGTTGTTTCACAAAGAAGACATTCCATTACTCGGCTCAAAGCATTTTCTCTTGCTGTCCCCCATGTTTGGAAGACTCTCTGTTCTCTACTCCAACTACTACCCTTTCTTCCTTCAAGTCACAACTGAAATTCAATTTTCTATAGGAAGCCTTCCCTAACCCCTCTTAATTCCATTGCCTTCTCTCTGTCAATAATTTCCCATTTAACCTGAAGGTAGCTTGCTTTGTATATGTTTGTTTGCCCGTCTCCTCCTTTATATTATAAGCATCTTGAGGTCAGGAATTGTCTTTTATTCCTTTTTATATCCCCAGTGCTTAGCGAAGTGCCCAGCACATCATAGGCACTTAATAAATGTTTATTAGTTGATTGATTTCAAATTATTGTTACCTTGTGGGTAAATGGACATTGCTAATACTTGAAGGGAAAGAGGATATTTTGTTTTATGTTGGTATATACACATGCTTGTTATTATATAGCAGCCAAAAAAACCCCAAGGCTTCATTTTCTAGAGACATAATGTCTAACATTGTTAAAAGCAAGTTCTTTTAGGGTGGAGATTATCTGGGAATGTTTGTAATGCAAAAACAAAACACCTCAATAAAACTTTTTAAAAAAAAAGGAAAAAAACTTGAATAGACATCTGGTCATCTGAGAATAAATGTAAAGGGGAGTCCATGCAGGTGAATTTTGCTTCTATTAGATACAACATTTAATGGAATCTTTGTGGTGGTGTTGTTGGAGTCACCTCTGTTGTTTCCAAGGGTAAGTAAAAGAGTTGAAGACAAAAAAAAAAAGGGAAAAAGGAAAAAAAAAGAAACATAGTATTTAAGACTAGGGAGTTTTTAGGGCAGATTTGGAAAAGGAACAGCTGGTTAAGCAGAAGGTACCTGAGAATGGGATTTTGATTTCTGCATCACAGCTTGAAGTATAGAAATGATGGTTTCCTCGCCAAGCATGGAATATAACTAATAAGAGCTGGTTAAAAAAAAAAAGAATCTGCTTTAAGTCCTACAAAGCTACTCAAAAAGGGCTTTAAACTGAATAGGAAGGGTGAGTGAGGAAACTACCTACCTCATCTATCATGTTAGATAGTAATGCTAAAGAGTAGCTCCAGTGTATAATAAAATTAGTAGAGTTATCCAGAAATTCATGAGAGAAAAAAATCCAAGGAAAGAACTGGAACTAAAACATTAGCTTTTTAATTCTATACATAAGTGAACACAGTTAGGGTGACAAGGGGAACAAATTAGAGTTACTAAAGCAAAATAGGCTAATTTGACCCTATAGTTAGTTATCACTGAAACTTGGTGGGATAAGACCTACATCTGGAATATGACTCTAAAAATATTTAACTTATTTAAAAATAATAGGATAGGTAAAAGAGGAAGTAGAGTAGCACTTTGTATAAAGAAATACGTATATATATATATATATATATATATTTATACACACACACATACACACACACACATACACCACACACACACACACACACACACACACACACACACACACATATATATATATATATATATATATATGTATTCAGCTAAAGAAATTTTAGAATTAGAGGGCAAAGATATTGGTGAAAAACAACACTGAGTTTTTATATTGTGTTTTCACCATCCTTTACTCCTATAGCAATGGGACCCTGTCCTTTCTTTGATCCTCCTCCTTTCACCAATTCACCAAAACACAAAGAAGAGTTTTTATAATGGAGTATATTGCAGACCACCTAGTCAGAAGGAGACAGTAGATGAAGACTTCTGGGAAAAGTATCTCTGTCGCTTTCTCTCTGTTCATCTGTTGCTGTCTGTCTCTGACTCTCTTTTTCTCTGTCTCTGGCTTTCTGTCTCTGTCTTTTTCATTGTCTCTGTTTCTCTGTGTGTGTCTCTCTGCAAAAGTAAACCAGCTCATTATGTAATTTGTGGATTTGTCTGAAAACTATATTTTCATCTTTCAAAAGGTTGAGGAAGAAATAAGGGGAAAAAATCTATTTAGGATCTCATTTTTACTGATAGGGCAGAACTATTGCTGGGGTGAAAATAATAAGAAGGGTGATGAAGAGTGACCATTTCTTTGAATTTGTGATAGAGAAAGAAAAGACAGCTGGACATAGTCTGAAATACACCCTGCATTTGGGGAGAATAGATTTCAAAGAGTTTAAAGGAAGGATAGTTAAGATCCCATGAAAAAACAATGATATAAGGAAAAGCAATCCGTGAGCAATGGCAGCTCTCATGAAATGCTGAAGACATAGAGATCCAATTCTATTGAAGAAGAAATGAGAGTCATCCAAAGAGACCAATTTAGATGGAAAGCTTACCAAGCAAATTTGATTTTTAAAAGACAAAACAAGAGTAGATAGTAGAATGTGGTGCAGCTATAGGAAAAAAAAAAGCTCTCAGGAGTGCTCAGTCTCAGAATTGAATGGGTCTGGTGAAAAAAAAACAACTAAAAACAAAAAAAGGACTTAAGCTAAATTGGTGAAAAGAGGAGGATCAAAGAAGGAACAAGGCCCCATTGCAGTAGGAGTAAAGAATGGTGAAAACACAATCTAGAGAAGTTGGAGGTGGTCAGTTCTTAGTTTTCTTCCCTTTTAAGAATAGTTTTATTAATGTATTTTATTTTTAATAACAGAATTGCTATTTGCTTCTGATTTCTCTGCCAAAGAGAAGGATCTTTGGGTTGAAAAGGAGAGAAAATCAAGAGGTGGTTGATATATAATTAGGATAGGGTTTATGGAGTGTTCAGGGAAGACTAGTACCTCTGGCATGAGGGTTTGTTGGACCCTATACCTTTGGTGTCCATCTGTCACTTAACTCTTACCTATGGCTCCAAGGAACTGTAGCATGTGCAGAGGCCACACCCCAGGAAAAACCTCCTCAGCAGATAGGCTAAACCAGGTTAAGGGTAACCAAGGGGCTTCAAGCCTGTCAGTGAATAAGGCAGATGGCTACCCCAAGAATATGAAGATTTCCCCTGGTAGAATGGGAAGATAAGAACAATCTGTTCTTAACAGCCATGACAGTGACAGAAGCAGGTGCTGTGGAGTCAGACATCAAAGATGCCAAGGTCATCCACTGGATCCTAGACCATCACCTTTTGTCTTGAGTTTTGTTTTGCCACTGGACTTCGATTACTCTGGAAGAAAAGTAATGACTTCTTGCAACTCTGGCTCATGAAATCCAATTCATACAAGTCAAGATATCATCCCCTGGTGTCACTGATCCTCTTTGAAAATGAAGGATGAACAACAACAATAAGTAGGATGGCACCTTGTTGACCTTGTTGAATTCAAGTCTCCTGACCCCAAGAAACTACCTCCTTGGTTGCTGATTTCATTGCTGAGCCAGGGGAATATTAGAAAATGGAAGAGGTGCAGGGCTGGAGAAAGGTCAATATCATCTTTTTATTAAAAGGGAAAAAAAGGAAGAGGATGGAGTTTCACAGCTCTGGGCTAGTGAACTTTTCTGTGATGGTTAGCAAAATTTTAGAACATAGTATTACAGAGATAGTGACAAGGATTTTGCAGAGAATTGAGATTAGGGCACACAATGTTAGCATGAAGGAACTGGGGTTGTTTGGCTTAGAAAGAACTTGGGGGATACATGATAGCTATCCTGAAGTATTTGAAAAAAAATGCACTCATTCTACTTGACCCTGGAGGGGACAACTAGGAGAACTGAATGAAAATTACAGATACAAATTTGTTGATGTAAAGAAAAGTTATGTGACAATTAGAGCTATCTCAAAGTGAAATGAGCTGCCTAAGGATATAATGAGTTCTCCCTCTTTAGAAGGCATCAAACAAAAGTTGGAGGCCACTTGTTGGGTAGGATATAAAGGACATTTTTATTTAGGAACAGATTGAATTAGTAGATGACCTCTATTGCTAGGTCCAACTATGAGATTCTGTGATTATTTGATTTGATGATAGTACTACTATACTCTTCCTTGACCAGAACACATCATTTTAGGCAAACAAACTGATCAATCAATCAATCAATCAATCAAAGATAACCTGGACAGTGTCCAGAGGGGGACAACCAGGATTCCTCCTAATGATGAAGTTGAAAGAACTGGACAGGTTTCTGGACTAGAAAGAACTGGATAGGTTTTGAGAGAGAAATGACTTAGAAGGAACATGATAGATATATTGAAGTGTCTGAAAGGGCATCATGTGGAAAAGGAATTGGCCCCAGAGGGCAGAATATAGAGCAATGAGTAAAAGTTTCCAAGAGGCCAATTTAGCTTGATGTAAGAAAAACTCCTGTTGGGCCCACTGTTGCCTTCTTGTAATTCTAGCTATCTAATAGTCCGAGGCTGGCTACTCTTGAGTTCCACAATTTTGAGGTGCAATGAGCTCTGCTGATTTCATGTCTGCACCAAATGGAATCTTCAGGAGTGGGAAAAAAAATCAAGAAGTTGCCAAAGGAGGGGATAATCAACTGAGGTCAGAGGTAAAGCATGGAAAAGCTGTTTATTTTGCCCTTGCCCTTCCAGTCCAGGAGAGATAAGGAGGAAACCCAATCTAATAAAAAAAAAAAGGAAATAAATGAAAAGAGGAAATTATTGGCTATCCCAAAGTACAATGTGTTGATTTGGGAGATGAGTGATTCCTCCTCGTTAGAGATCTTCAAATAAATAATGACTGATTATCCAATGGTTATGAATGTAAAAGGGAATTCTTAGTCAGGAGTATTTTGGACTAGTTTGTAAGATTTTTCCCAACTCTGAGATATTCTCATTTTGATACTATGATTTAATACATGTTGATAATAATGTTAAATGATCCAGTAAATCTCGATGAAAACCAGGTTACAGAGAAAAGTCCACCAGAGTCCTTTTCTAATCTTTCTTTTATCTTTTTATTATTTAATATTAAATTGTTTTGAATTTCAAAATATTCTTTTTCTCTTCTGCCCCTCTTGCACCCACTGAGAAGTCAAGCAATATGATATCTATTATACCTGTGAAATCATGCAAAACATTTTCATATTAGCCATATTGCAAAAAAAAAGCAAAAAAATAAACTGAAAAAATGATACTTCAATTTGTTCTGAGTTCATCAGTTCTTTCCCTGAAGGTGGATAGCATTTTTTATCATGAGTCATTTGGAATTGTCTTGGATCATTGTATTGATAAGAATAACTAAGTTTTTCACAGTTGATCATCATTATAATATTGCTCTTACTGAATACAAAGATCTTCTGGTTCTGCTCATTCCACTTTGCATCAGTTCATATATGTCTTGCCATGTTTTTCTGAAGGGACTCTCCCTCCTCATTTCTTGTAGCACAATAGCACTCCATCACAATCATATGCCACCACTTGTTTATCCATTTGTTGACTGATGTGCATCCCTTAATTTCCAATTTTTTCCACCACAAAAAAGAGTTGCCATAAATGTTTTGTGCCTATAGGTCCTTTTTCCTTTTTGTTTATCTCTTTGGGATATAGATCTAGTAGTGGTATTGCTAAGCCAAAAGGTAAGCACAGTTTGATAGCACTTTGGGCATAATTCCAAATTGTTCTCTAGAATTGTTAGACCAGTTCACAACTCTGCTAACAGTTCATTAGTGTACCCATTTTCCCTCATACCTTCCAGAATTTGTTATTTCTGATAGATATAAGTTGATACTTCAGAGTTGTTTTGATTTCTCTAATCAATAATGATTTAGAGCATTTTTTCATGACTATAAAACATTTTGATTTCTTCTCCTGAAAACTGTCTATTCATATCTGTTGACAACTTATCTATTGGGAAATGGCTCTTATTTTTATTTGACTTTGTTCCTATATGAGAAAAGAGGCCAGATAAAACAGAGAAATATGCTGTAATTTTAAAAAAAATATTACTTCATTGTCTATGGTACCTTTTAGCAAAATGTAGTTTCCCTGATTATCTCTTTTTGATTAGTTCTATTTCTGCTTTGCTTTGCCTGAGATCATGATTGCTACTCTTGCCTTTTTTGTTTCAGCTGGAGGATAATAGATTCTGCTCCATCTCCTTATTTTAATTCTGTGTGTGTGTGTCTTTTTGTTTCAAAGATGTCACCTGTAAATGACATATTGTTGGATTCAGGTTTCTAATCTTGGCTCCGCCTCTAATCTCTCTCTAAGACATGGGTGTGACTGTATTTTAATGATGTTTAAAGCCATGAACGATAAAGAATCCTTAATGTTAAAAATTAGAGAAATATTCAATTATAACTCATTTAAAGTCTAAGCTATATTCTATGTCAATGTTAGTTATCACTGATTACAAATTAAGATATACCCAGAAATTCTAAGCCTATTCCAGTGAATGTATAAACAAACACATTTTGATTAAATAAAAATTTATATATGCCTTAGGAAATGTTCACATTAATGAAATTTGATTGCAGCCTCAATCTATAGCACTTTCATATTTATTCTATCATTTTTATTCGTAGTATATTTATGTAAATAGTTAGAGCCAAGTGCTTTTATTGACCAACTGAGAAATGTGAGGTTCAAAACCTGAAATTTTTAGTAAAGTCCTTTGGCCAGAGGTAATGACTAAAATAGACCATCAATCTTCTGAGAGCAAGAGAAGTGTTCTCTCTGTTGGACTATATTTCCTCTCCACTCAATTTCTTATGCAACTCAGCACACCATTAACACAAAGAAGGTGATGTTTAAAATATAGGAAATCAACCATGTTTCTCTTTAGAGAAACAAACAAAAAATCCAAAACCTTACTGATCTCACTATTTAGATTCTATGGTGAGCAAAACTCAATATTTCTACCAGGAAAAGGTAGGAATCAGAGATATTTGATGACACTATCCTTCGCTCTCATCCTTTTTCTCTAGCAGGTTGGATAGCATTATTTAAGACAAATAAAAATGAAAATACATTGCCGTAACCAAGCAGGACTTGAAATTGAGATAACTATTATTATAGTAATTATTCATGTGGTATAAAGAACCCAGGAGACAGGTTCAAATCCAAAATCAAACATTTAACTAGCTAGACAGTTGTTCATAAACCAGTTTTCCCCTATGTTGCTGTGACAATCAAATAAAATGATATTTGTAAATATATGAGGAAATGTGCCATAAAATTAAAAGTATTATTGTTTGCTTTATATGATATATGGAATGAGACCTGCAAACTTTAAAGTGCAATGACATATATGCAATTAATAATCCCTTCAAAGTTCAACTAAGAGGGCACAGGAAAAGTAAGGGAATGTCAATTACAGTAATATCTCAGAGGTTCTGGTTGCTTTCTGGTTTGATAAGGAGAAGCAGAGGGGAAAGTACAGCCCCTCAAGCTATTTTATTGTTAGAAGACACTCCAAGCTGATGAGACATTTAGTTGCATGAAAAATTGGCTGTCCCTGTCTATAGTCCTTGGAGATCCAAACTAAGGAGTTTTGCTGTGAGCTCTGCTTTTCTGTAAGAAAGTTGAGAGTATAGGCGAGGCTTTTCTGCTTTGCCCAGAAAGCCAATCTGAGGAACTTTGCAGTTCTTCCTCTTAATGGGAATGCTCATTACTGCCACAAGGTATCCGTTTCTTAGTGCCTTTTTAAGGGTAACTCTGAATTTAAAAAACTTCTTGCCATTTCATCAGTTTGAAAGTAACAGTTGAGGATTTGCCTAGTGTGAGAGTGGTGAGAACCAGAAGGGAAGCAGCAAGTGAAAAAAGTAGCTTTGGGAGGTACTGATTATTCATGACGGGATCAAATGCATCAAGGCCTTCAGTCCATAATTGTGAGTTATCCTTACTCATGCCTTTCCTTGACAGATGTCTGTAAATATTTACCCATTCTCCCTAATAGCTACTAGGTATTGGTTAGAGAGTTTGACCGAGGTTAACCATGCTGTATCGATTATTCCTGAATTTGTTTTTTATTAAGTAAAAATGATGTTATGCTTATTATAGATTTTGCTTTATTGTTAGGTAAATGTTTTATGTTTAAGAGTAAATGATACCCCTAAAACCAAAAGCAAGCGTCATATTGAATGGAAATATAATCGAAAATTTCTCTGTAAATACAGGAGTGAAGCAAGAATGTCCAATCTCTATGCTATTGTTTTATATAGTTCTAAATATGCTAGTAATAACATAAGAAAAGAACAAGAAATGGAAGAGGTAAAGATAGTCAAAGAAGAGATAAATATACTCCTATTTGCTAATGACATGCTGAAACAAACTAGTTCGCAGTTCTATCAGTGACTTGGACAAAGGCATAAATGGAATGCTTGTCGACTTTGCATGTGAAATAAAGCAAATAGTTTATGTTTAAGAGTTTAATATGTTTATGTTTAAGAGTAAATGGTATCTCTAAAATTCCCCCAAATTGGAAAATCTTATGAAATTAGAACATAAACTAATTGAATAATTATTAGCTTTGTTAAAGTTACAGCCTATAAAATAAAACTATAAAATTCAACATTATTAATATGTTATATCAAAATTCAAGGAGCATCAAGAGAAAGAGAAACATTCAGTAATAGTAATTCAATTACATATGGTCTTTCCAGGTTTACAAGATCATTTCTTCACAACAATTAATTAATTAATTAAAACAATTAATGAACATCTATTAAGTGCCTACTATGTGCCTGGCACTCTGTGAAGCACTGGGGTTACAAAAAGAGGCAAAAGACAGTCCGCACCCTCAAAGAGCTTTCAATTCAATGGGGGAATCAATGTATATAACAACCAATGTATATAACAACACGGTGAGGTTATTAATCTAAATATTCGCTTCTCTATTTTTAGTAATGAAGAAACTAAAGCTAAAAGAGGAGACAGCAGCTCTAAGGAATCATGGAATCTAAGTCAGAAAAAATGTCAAGCGTCTTCTTATCCAGAAATTGTTCACAATACTCCCTAGTGAGACTCAAGCCAGATGAAAAAGTAATTAGGAAGTATTTAAGAAGAAATAAAAATACAAAAATAATCCCACCAAAAAATAAAGCTACACACACACACACACACACACACACACACACACACACACACATATATATATATATATGTGTGTGTGTATGTATGTATGTATACATAAACAATAGATTGTAGTCTAAGTCAATATGTAGTCTGCAGAGCTCGTTATGACAGTGGCATGGCCCCTGTTTTTGTTTATTTGATACTACTGTTCTAATCCATCTTATCCCAAAACAAATGTGTTCTCCACAGTCAACAAACATTTATTAAGCACCTACTATGCACCAGGGACTGTGCTAAGCCTTGGGAACGGCTGGCATACTAGCCTTTAAAAGTCCCTAACGAAAAGGAAGCCATTACCGCCTAAGGCAACCCATTCCACTTTGGAATAGCTCTAATTGTAAATAAGTTCCCCCCCCCCTTACATTTAAGCACAAATTTGTTTCTCTTCAACTTTCTCCTCTTGCTTCTGATTTTCCTTCTAGGGCTGAGCAAGAGAAAATACACTCCCTCTTCTTCATTAAGCTCCTACTATGTGCCAGGCACTCTGTAAAGCCCTGGGGACACAAAAAGAGGCAAAAGATAGTCCCCACCCTTATGGAGCTCTCTGCTTCCCAATCAGAGGGGGCCCAGGAACAGAGAGTACTGATGATATGTGAGTTTCAGGGCTGGATACTCTCTAGATCAAGTTTTCTTGTTAAAACATGGTGTATATAGCTGAACACAACACAGGTCCAACTAGGGCAGAGTACAGAGGGACTCTCACCACCATAAGATGCTTTTGCTCTTGATACAGCCCGTGATCCCCCTTAGTTTTTTTTGGTTGCTATATTGTACTCTACCACCATTGAGCTTTCAAGCCTACAAAAGCCTTAGACACTTCTCAGACTTCTCCCTAGTCATTTCATGCTTGTGAAATTGATTTTTTGAACCAAATATAAAACCTTATTTTCGTCTGATTTAGCTCACCATTCCAGTTTATAGAAAGGTTTTGTTTTTTAGATCAAGACCCATTTTGTGTATTTGCTTTACTTAACATGCAAACTTGACAAACAATCCATTTATGCCTTTGTCCAAGTCACTGATAAAACTGCTAACTAGCTTGTAGTTAAGCACAGATACCTGAAACGCTCACCTGAAAACCTCCTGCCACACTGACATTAATGTCTTTGGACTTAGCCCTTACACCCAAATGTACTTTTGCCTGGTTTACATCTCTTGACCTTTTTCATAAAAATAGTAGAGGAGACTTACTTAATCAAATGCTTTGCTAAAATCTAATGGAATTTATATTTATTGCATTACCTTAACCTATCAGTTTAGTAACCTGTCCAAAAAAAAAAAAGAAAGAAAAGAAAGAAAAAGAAAAGACTTAAAAATCAAGTATAATATCATCTGTTCCTGATGAAGCTAGGTTGCCTCTTTGGTGAGTACTACTTTTTACAAATCTCATTATTTAACTACATTTTTATTCCTCAAAAGCACAAATGATCCTATTCTCCTCACTCTTCTTTTACCTTCCAGGATTTCAAAAAAGGGGCAGCTAAGTGGTGGGGTGGACAGACTGCTTGGCCTGGAGTCAGGAAGACTTGTTTTCCTGAGTTCAAATTGGACCTCAGACACTCAACTAACTGTGTGACCTTAGGTAAGTCACTTTAACCCTGTTTGCCTCAGTTTTCTAATCTGTAAAATGAACTGAAGAAGGAAATGGCAAACCACTCTAGTATCTCTACCAAGAAAACCCCAAATGGGGTCATGAAGAGTCAGACACAACCGAAATGACTGCACAACAAACCTGTCAATAGAAAGGTCAAATTTTTCTTTGTAACTTAGGGAATACACCTGTGATTTTACTGGTATAGATGAGGAATGAAGCTCAGATCCTTCTCTGTATGTTATGGTCTTGGAGAATGGCCTTGGACACCAGGTGATCAAAGGAGTTACTCAGAGTCGCACAGTCGATTATTTTTTTTCACATTTATTTATTTTATTTTTCACTATGCTTTTTTCTTTGTGGCTTACTGAAATATAGTCATTAACCAAAGAGTCTACAAGAGAGGCATGTAAGTTAATTATTTAAATGAGTGTGGGAGGGGAGTGACCTGATAGAAAGAATTCAGCAATCTAAATCATCTGTTTCTTTCTTTCTATGCTGCATATTCAGCAAAAGTAGACATTAATGGGGCAAGAGACTGTTGTAGAAAGTAGACTGAACAAGGAATTAAGGGATTTGAATTCTAGACTCTATTTCATCACTCACTAGCTGTGTTATCTTAGATAAGTCACTTAAACTACAGGTTCCCCACCCCTGGATAGGATTTAGTCTTGAGAGCTAAGGTCTAAAAGGTCTCTGAGGCCATTTGAGTCCAACACCCTCATTTTACAATGCGGAAACTGAGGTAAACTGACTGGTCCAGAGGCATACAGCTAGTATGTGTCTAAACCAGGATCTGAACACAGGTCTTCTCGCCTCCAAGTCCAGTGCCCTATTCATCTCACCACACTGCCTCAGTGCTAAAAGGAGAAATGAGTCGAAGTTTCAGTGAGTCAATCATAGGTGTGAAAGTTTGATATTGGGAAAAGCTGCCTGACAATAACAAATATCCAAAAGTGGCATGGGCTTCCTCAAGAGGTGATGGGGTCCCCCTCCTTGGCAGCCTTTAAGCAGAGGCTGTTTGGCCACTTTCAATATGTCATAGTGGGGATTCCTTATTTAGCCTAGGTGGTTGCCAAGATCTCCCCCAACTCTCCAATTCTGTGGTTCTGTGCCAGCAGAATCATAACACGTTCTATTAGAATACAAATGCTAATAAGAAGGCTGGTAGGGAGAGGTAGAAATTCATTGACAAGCAAGGGCATGGAATGCTGAAATAAAAACCCTAGCTTTCAACGATTCCTAGAATCTATGAAACCATCTTGCACCTCTCTCCATCTGTCCATCAATGTGCTTTTCTACTATAACTAATCTCAAAGGAATATTTTAGAGCAAAATTTCATGCAGATGTAGCTTTAAAAAAGAAAAAAAAACACAACCACACCAATCTCAGCCAGCATCTCTTATCATGACTCTCTCTTCCAGCTTTGAAAAACCTAAGGAAAGATGAAACTGATTATACCAGAAATGTAATTTAAAATGCAAATGTGGAGTCTGCAGAGAGGTGGCCTCAGCTAATTGTAGTTTATTCTTCCTTGGCTTCCCAGGCTGCGGGTTGTTACCTTATTCCCCTAGGGAATGCCCAGACCACAGCTGCACTGCCACACTCTGACCTTTTGGATGAAATATCTTTGACGTTAAAA
This sequence comes from Phascolarctos cinereus, assembly GCF_003287225.1. Lineage (NCBI taxonomy): Eukaryota > Metazoa > Chordata > Mammalia > Diprotodontia > Phascolarctidae > Phascolarctos > Phascolarctos cinereus. The sequence goes on along the minus strand of NW_027556402.1, from coordinate 44,443,504 downwards.
AAAAAAAAGACTGCAAAAAACCCTCAACTCCACACATCCACAGAAATCAATAAATGCTTAACCCTATGCAGGAGTGTGTTGAAAGCCAACCATATGTGACAGCATGGCTGTTAACTCATGAGGAATCCCAAGGAGAGAGGGAGCAGTTGTGAATGATAAAGGAAACACAGCTCATTTATATTCTTAGATAAACCACTTACTTATGGATTTTTTTTTAATTCAGCCCAGGCACTGAGGATCCTGTTTGACTGGAGGAGATCAAGGATTTTATTTTTAGACTTACTTGGAGTCAACTTAAAAAATATGCAATTGTAGCTTTTGCTTGTTTTCCTTCTCAGCAAAGCTGAAATCATCTATTCATTTGAGGTCTGATCCTAGGGTGAGCTCGGGTGAATATATTAGCCTGCTTCAGAAAACAGATTGGTCTTTTAAGATCTTAGGACATCCTTGCTGAAAAGTACAGAGTCATTCCTTAATTTCTGATCTTTTCTTTACAAGTTCCCCTTCCTTCCAATAGCACACAGGTGTTTGAACAAGGACACCCTGAATTCCCTGCTGATGGACCTCATGCAAACTGTCATTGGCCCTGAACTTTGGGGAGGCTGTTCCAAGACACTGTTTTCTGTCTCTAGGGGAAGAATGAAATGTGCCAAACAGACTAAGTGTAAAACTGATGACTGAGAGCCAATGTCAGTGTGTCATGGCTGGGAAGTCAGAGTGACCTGGGTTGAAGTCCTTCTCACATATACAGACTGTGACTCTGGAAAAATCACATCACCTCTCTGCACCCCCCAGTCAGTTATATAAGGCAGTAAGCTGTAGAATAGTTGTTTATCAGCTTTGTAAGTGGTTTTCCCCAAAAATCAGGGAACAGGGAGCTCCCTTTACCAATGACATCATAGGTTTGGAAAAAAACAAAAAACCTTGGGGACCAGGACAACGTGGGTGGAAGGAGGAATTTAAGTCTTCCTCTGATTTTCTTTTGTTTTTAAATGCAGACGTATGATTTCACTGATCTACAGAGCTCCTGATGAGGAAATAATCTCTACCAATGTAAAATTGCACCTACTCTTCAATTTATTGTTTTGCCATGGCATTGAGACATTGCAACTTGCCCAGGGTCAAATAGTCTATATTTGTCAGAAGTGGGATGTAAATCCATGCTGGAGGTGGGCTTTTATCTACGATGGCAGTGGCCTCCAAACTTTTTTGATCACTCCCTACCATAATCAGAGGCAGCCAGGTGGTGCAGTGGATAGCACACTGGAAAACCTGCATTCAAATCAGGCCTCAGACACTGACTGGCTGTGTGACCTTGGACAAGCTCCTTCATCTCTGATTGCCTCAGTTTCCTCAACTGTAAAATGGGCATAATAATAGCACTATCTCCAAGAGTTGCTGTGAGGATTAAATGAGATATTTGTAAACAAACAAACAAACAAAAAAATAACATCACAAAGTACACGGCATGTAGTAAGTACTATATATAAATGTTTATTCCCTTCCCTTATGAGAAAGAAAAGAACCTCCATGTATGCGTATTTATTCATAAATTACATACATATGCTATTGTACTAGTTAATATAGTATGTACAGTACAAAACATGGAAATAGGGATTTTGAAAAGATGAGAGAAATGAAACAAGCATTTTATTAATAGTATCAAGAAAATCCGTTTTTCCTTTGAGAGTAATATGGTTTAATATGCTTCATTATTTTTGAAAAAAATCTGTCTATGTTCTGAAGGACAGGACAAATTTGTGAAGAAATAATTGTTACTAGTGATTATTCAGTTAATTTGATCAATACAGCTAACAGAATAGTTGACTTTTTAAAGAAACTTTTTTTCTTCGAAAGACACATAATATGATAATTGCATAACAGGTCACAACAGTCATAATGATAGCTTTTCAACAGGAACCATGTTTGTAGGTAAATATTCAACTATCCATAATACAAAAACATTAAGCAAAGTGAATTATTTCCTGTTTCAACTCAGCAGAAAGTTTGTCATGAATTCATTCTTCTTTCTTTACATGCTTATATTCATAACATGGATCATAGTATTGTTCTATCTATATTTGGTTATTTTCATTGTGTTTTTGTATGAGTGAGGAATAAGTAAGACCAGAAAGTAAAGAAAAAGGAGTAATGCAAAAGTCTGGAAAGGAAGGTTGGAGCCAGATTGGAAATGGCTTTATAATGCCAATCATAGGAGTTTGTCAGCAAACTGGTATTTATTGAATAGAGGAAGTGACATGTTCAGATTTGTGCTTTAGGAAAATCCCTTTGTTAGCTAAGTGGAGGAGAGAGTTGAGGCAGGGATACCGGCAGAAGACCATAGTCCGGGGTGAGAGGTGATGAGGACCTGAAATAAGATGATGATGCCTGTGAGTCAATCTTGGGAGAGAAGGGAACTTTGAGAGATATAGAGATGAAAATGAAAAGATGTGGTGGCTGTTTTGTTGTATGGGGTGAATGTGGAACCAAGGAAGACACCAATGTTTTGAGCTTGGGAGATTTTCAGAAGGAATGGTAGGTACTACTGTTGAATCATCTTTAATACAAATAGAGAAGTTCAGAAAAGAGGTTTTGGGAAAAGAAAAGCTAATGAGCTCTGATACACTTCATAGCCCATATATGTCTGCTCATCCCATGTGACTCATTTTATCCCACTCAAAACAAAAAGATTTAAGAGAACGTTGTATACAGTAAAAACAATATTGTTTTAAGAATGATATTGAGTGAACAAGTCATTTTGATTATTTATAAATATCCAAAATAACTATAAAGGACATGTGAAAAAAGTCACTATCTGCATCCAGATAAAACTGATAAATAGAAGTATATATAGAATATATGTATATATGTATATGTGTGTGTGTGTGATTTTATACATATATATATGTATATATATATATATATTCTATTTGTGTCTAGTGGTAGCCATCTCTAGGGCAGGGGGGAGAAAAAATAAAAGGAAAAATGTACATGATAACTTTATTGTATATTTTAAAAAATAGCAAATTGTACATAATAGATTTGCAGTTTTATACTGTTATGGAAATTCTTGTTTTACTCCATAAATTAAAAATAAATAAATGAATGTGAAAAAAATTAAAAACAAACAAAAAACCCCACGAAGGTGGGAGATGAGTCTACTACTCACCCATCATTGCCCTGGAATGCTGCAGAGTGAGTTTTCCAAAAGGTACCTGCTACAGACATGAGGCAATATCTTGTTTTGTATGTAACAACTTGTTCTGTATACTAACCTCTCTGAGCCTTCATCATCAAAATGGGGATAATACTGGTACTACCCTTCTTGAAGGTTTTGGGGAATACAATACTTGTTAAACCTTCAAGTGCCATAGAAATAGGAGGTGTTATTCCACCAGGGTTCTTCTCACTCATAACTTCCTGCAGAAGAGGATGGAGGTCTCCAAGTTTTCTTCTATCATGTCTCTGAAGTAAGGACACAACTTTTTTAGGTCTTTACTGCTACTAGGTACAGGGAAACTGGCATGGATTTAAAATGAGTGAAAGGGGACAGTTAGAGAGTGATAAAAATCTAGTTTAAAAACTAGCAATCTTCCACTTAACTGGAGCTATTTTTTCCTTATCTTCTGTGGTCCTTCACTGAACTTTCTCTCCTCCAGGATTTATCCCCTCATCCAAAGGTTCTGCCTTAAAAAGAAATTCCTAGATTTTCACTTCTTTTGGTAAAGAATCAAGAGAAATTACCTGACCACCATTTCTTTTATGAAAAAGATGAAGCCCCAACAAAGGGCCAGGTAATTCCATTCATAGCTCAGAATTTCCAACTGTACGTTTGTCCTTTCAATATCATCTTGTTCCATGAAGGGAATTAAAAAAAAAGTTTAAAAAAATGTTTGAAAAATTCTTCCCTACCAAACTTTCCTAAGGACATTTCAGCTTCTTCTACATGCCCTTTCCTGCCCTCTAGTGGAGGTGTCAGTGAGGCAGAAAATGATTAAAGAGGAGTAAGTCATGGGTTTAGGTAGGGTTTATCTGAAGTTTGTATAAATTGAATAACTAATGTTCAAATGATTGGAACTTGTTTCTACTAATCACCATACGGTCTTTCTTTCATTCCTTTCTAGATCTGGATCTTCTCTACCGTTCTCTACCATTATGCAGCTCTTTATGCTTGAAGCCTCATTCTAGTATTGGAATTCATACATTGTAAGAACCCTCCCTCTGTCTTGGTGTCCTCTCCTTCTAATTGGATGGCTTCTACCAGAATCATTGTTTAAGGAGGGCAATTTTCCCACTCATAACAACAGCAAAGGGGTAGGATATCATGTCAGTTAAAAAAAAAGTTAGCTAATGATATGCTCATGGCTTGTATTCTCCCATGGAACAAATAGTAGATTGTTTCTAGACTTTCTTTTACTTTATTTTTGGAGGTGAGATGGATGGTTAGGCTGCCCTCCTTTCTCCTTCTCTGCCACCACTCCAAAGTAGAGTAGGGACTCAACCAGGTGAGCGTTCCCCTCCCCTCCTCCATAATTACCTTTGCTTTGTGTGTGTGTGTGTGTGTGTGTGTGTGTGTGTGTGTGTGTGTGTTTACTTTCCTAAATAGGTGATACCTTTGGTTGGGTGTGTCTGATCTTGGAGATGACCTTGTGAGTTTGAGAGGTTGGAAGTCTTGGGACTTTACATGCCCTTGTCCGCCCCCTAGTGGAGGTGTCAGTGAGGCAGAAAATTAGTACAGTTGGCTGGAAGCAAGGCGGGTTTCTTCACTGAAAAAAAAATGGCCACTGACTAGAAGAGAATTCTCCCAAACCTGGCCTATTTTACTTACAGACTCATTCTCAGCACAGCTGAAATGGAATGTAAAATACCTAATCAAGAATCCTGAAAACTGCTTTGTGTTCTGATGAGGTGTACATATCAGCCTTACAGCACAATGCGATAGCAGTTAGTGAATCCTGGTTTTTTGAAATTAATTAATTAGTTAATTTTTCTTTTTCAACATTCATGTCCACAAGATTTTGAGTTCCAAATTTTCTCCCCATCTCATCCTTCCCCCCACCCCAAGATGTCATGCATTCTGAATAACCCTTCCTCTAATCTGCCCTCCCTTCTATCTCTCCACCCCTTCTCCAATCCCCTTCCCCTTCTATTTTCCTGTAGGGCAGGATAGATTTCTATACCCCCTGAATCCTGTTTTAAGTCATTCTGTTAATGCTCACTCTAAATCTTTCAGAAGGCAGCTAGATGGCACCATAGTGCATAGAACACTGGGCTTAGAGTCAAGAAGGTTCATCTTCATGAGTTCAAATCTGGCCTCAAGACACTTACTAGATGTGTGCTGCTGGACAAGTCACTTAATCCTGTTTGCTTCAGTTTTGTCTTCTGTAAAATGAGTTGGAGAAGGAATTGACAAACTACTCCAGTCTCTGACATTGATGTAAAAACAAACAAAAAACCCAGAATGAAGTCACAAAGAGTTGAACAAGGCTGAAACAACTCCACAAGAACAATAAAAAGCCTTTTAGAGTGTAGTAGATGGAAAGCCAGTCTAAAAATCTGGAAGACCTGGGTTCAAATCCTATATCTGACACATACTGGTATAATACTAGGTAAGTCACCTAACATATTAAAGGTCAAAGCAACTCTTAACTTTCAACATTATACATTGCAGAGATGTTAATGACCTGTATTGGTAGAGAATTTCCTCATCTCCAAGTTTGACAAAGAAATCAGAGATCTCATTCCTATCCTTGTTAATATACACTGCAAGCCTTTTATGCTTAGCATTTTTCCTTTTTTTGTGTAGGAATAAAATACCTTTTCCACACCTGAATCCTATTAGACATAGAGTACCTTTCTACTTCCCCCTTTTAAGAAAACCTCACAATAAGACTTAAAGTAACATATCAGTAAATAGTCCCCAGGGTGCCCTGTTGGGATTTAATTAACTGAGAACTGAGAAAAGAGAGCCTAGACATTGTCTCATTAGAGTCTGGGTTGTCTCCCCCATGAATCAACTCTGTTTAGACCACAACCTTGGATTCAGAGTAGAGGGGCCCCTTAGGGAGAGTGAGAGTTCTACATCCTAGGTTCTGAGGCTCTAGCATTGCTTCCTCTATTGTGAGACCAGCTCTACCATAGAATTTTAGAGCAGAAAGAAACCTTTGAGATGATTTAGTATAATCTCATTTTGAAGAAGGGGAGACTAAGGCTCAGAAACATAAGACTTTAGACCTTTTCTCATCCCCTCTTACAGTGTTTTGTCCCCAAAGTTTTCTTTTATTTATTTTGTGTAAGCTTATATATGTCTATAGAAGCATAGGACACCAATCAATAAATAAGCATTTATTAAATGTCTACTGTGTTCCAGGCATTGTTCAAGTTTGGGGATACAAAGTGATACTGCCCTTGGCCTCAAGAAGCTTACATTTTTATGGGGGAGACAATAGATGTGAATGTATGTGTGTATATTCATATATAATATCACACGCTGTTTATATTTGTATATATGCACACATACATATCTACATACATACTTATGTCTAGGAACATATATGCATGTATATGTAGATTAGTTCAGCTGTTATTCAGTTGTGTCTGACTTTTCATGACTTCATTTGGAGTTTTCTTGGCAAAAGTACTGGAATGGCTTGTCATTTCCTTCTCCAGCTCATTTTATAGATGGGGAAGCTGAGGCAAATAGCATTAAGTGACTTGCCTAGGTTCACCTAGCTAGTAAGGGTCTGAGGTTAGATTTGAACCCAGGAAAATGAGTATCCTTGAGTCTAAGTCTGGTACTCTATATATTGCACCACTTAGCTGCCAGTATATATATATATATATATATATATATATATATACATATATATAATATCTATCTATCTATCTATCTATCTGTGTGTGTGTATATATATATATATATATCTGTGTGTGTGTATATATATATATATATATATCTGTGTGTGTGTATATATAAATATAGATATAGATATAGATATATATAGATATAGATATAGATATATACAGATATGTATAGATATATCTGTATATATCTATATCTATATCTATATCTATATCTATATCTATATATATCTGTGTATGTATATATATGTATATATATGTGTGTATATATGTACATATATATGTGTGTGTATACACATATATACATAAATATACATACATGTACATATACATATATCAGATGTGGGGAACTTCATGTAGAAAGTAATAAATGTTGGAGTAAAACAAGGATCATAGATTTGGAGCGAAAAGAACCTCAGACATCTTCTAGTGCAGAGGTCTCAAACATGGAGGCCCAGGCTACATGAGTTCACCTAACTTCCAATTGAGACTCAAACCAAATTAAAATGTAATTGGGAAATATTTAAAAAAATAAATAAAAATACAATAAAACATAGATAATATTAATATGTTATATTCTAAGTCAGTATGTAGTCCTCAAAGACCCTTATGTACAGTTTATTTGTCCCTTGGTTCTATGTGCTTTTGAGACCATTGGTCTAGTCAAAGACCAGTAATGAAAGCCAGCAGAAATAATGTGACTTACCTTGTTACACATGTAGCAAGTAACAGAACTAGGATTTAATCACATGTCCTCTGATTCCAAATCCAGGCCCCCTGACTTTTAAATCCCTTTACAACATAGTCCCCTCGTATCTTTCCAGTCTTCCTTTTTTCTCCCTTCCAAGTACTTTGGGATCCAGTAAGGTTGGCTTCTTGCAATTCCTGGAACAGCACAGCCCATCTCCTGAATCCTTTTCACAGGCTGTCGCCTTAGCCTAGAATGGTCTGACCCATTCACATTCACCTAGCTGTCCTGTCTCTTTTAAGACTGGGCCTTTTCTGATCTCTCCCACCAATACTGCCTTTTCTGTGCGATCATCTTCCACTTCTATTGTATGTCTTGGCTGTTCAGTATTTTGCATATTGTTTCTTCCTTTTAAAATGAGCTCCTTGAGATCAGAGACTTTGTTTCTGTTTTTCTTTCTGTCTCTACCACTTAGTGAATGCTTAAAAAATGCTTATAGACAGACAATTCTCCCTCAGGTTGTCTTCCCTGATTGATTCCTAGTTCCTAGAGTCTCTGCTGTATTTTTTTTATGTTTTGTTTTGTTTTTTCTCCACTTAGTGCTCGGCAAATAGTAGGTGCTTAATAAATGCTTGTTGATAGGTTGATTGACTATCTGGGGCCACCCAGCTAATCAGTAGCAGGGCTAGGTGTAGAGCACAGAGCCTCCCACTTCTGGTCCAAGGCTCTTTCCCTTGTACCACATACAAACAGCAGCCTTCACATTCAGAATCCCTTCCTGTCTTATCAAGCTCACTTCTGTTTTCAGTATTAGACATTGAAAGGAAGGCTAACGCCATCCTCCTCTTCCCAAACCTCCTGACAAATCCCTACGGGGTTGACCGAGGCCACAGTGCATTCCTGTGATGTGTTGGGGGGCTAGGGGTTGGGGAACACAATGGGGTGGGGAGGGCAGGTTGAGTTCCTTTCTGAACCCTGTGGGGAAGATAGGTTTACCCCTTGAAGCATGAGATTTGATTATCCTGCCTTCCCATGCATAGCTACAAATGTTATTACAGGTCATAAAATTAGCCAGCCCCTTGTACATCAATCTGCAGTATTTAACTGTAAGACCTGCTGAGGTTACTCAGCTCCACATGCTGGGCTGCTTTTCTTTGCCCTGTGGTGGTCCACCATTCATGTCACTGAGCTGACCTCTCTTGTTCTTTTAGGGAGAGAAGCAGTTTCCAAGGGCCCCTTCCTTCTGTAGAATCCCTTTGCCCAAGCTCACCTTTATAAAAATAGAAAATAAAAAAAAGCTTCTTGAATCTTGAAAAATGTTGATTTTTTTAAAAAAGATTTCAGGTTGGGTTTTTTTGATTTTTTAAAAATTTCTATTTAAATCCTCCACAAAATGAGGAAATAACACTAACTTGATATTAATAATAACAAATTAATTTTTATAAGACTGAGGTGTCTTAACTTTCCTCTACTCTTCCCTACCCCCAACTCCCTTTTGGATTAGACTTGTGATTTCCTTGGTATTAGAAACTGCTGCATCTACCAATGCAGATTGACATATACTAAGCAATAGGGTCTTAAATAGCTACTGGGATTAAACAGCAAGAGATATTCAATGACTTGCCCAAGGTCTTGTAGTCAGTATGTGTCAGATGATTGACCTGCACCCAGGTCTTCCTTAGTTTGGGACTGCCTCATTATCTATCAAGCCACACAGTCTCTTTATATTACATATTATTTCTTTATGGAAAATCACGATTGTAGAGGGTATCAAAAGAAACAGAGGAGACAACAGGAGAGGAAGTACTAATAGAAAGTTAACATGACCCTTACTGGCAAAGTCATTCTAAGGTGCTCAGGTCCAAGTCTTTGAAAGAGACTGAAATTTCCTCTGTTAATCTCTGGGGATGCTGCTTTTACTGTACACTAATGGGCCCCTCTTGACCTGAAAGAGGGAATATTCCTTCTGGGGGTCTCGCTTTCTAGCTGGCCTTCGGGCAGCAAGCTCCCATTAGCCTTAACCTTGAAGTAAACATTTGCCTTCAGCCTCAGCAGGAAAAGAATGAATGAAAGGGTGAAAATGGAGGTCTCTCATGAGGATCCCAGGAAGAAATGGCATGAAATTCCCTCCCCTCCCTTCCCCTCCTTTCTAATGCCAACTGAGGGCACATTTCCTACTCTCCTCTTCAGGTGTCCACCTGAAATAAGTAGCAGGTGGAGCTCTGATTTGATTTGAGTTTTGCACAGGTCATAGATGCTCGAAGTTCCCCCCCCCCCACTGTATTATTCTCCTTTATTCTCCAGGGGCTTCACATAACAGTAACTTCTTATGCATAAGAAGTCTTTTGGGCCTTGGATGGAGAGATTGACTATTCAGGGGACATTAGGCAGAAAGCACATTGGCATCACCAAAGAACTAATCTGTTGTGGTGTGTTCAACTCTTCTTGACCCCATTTGGGGGTTTTCTTTGCAACAATACTGGAGTGCTATTTCTTTCTTCAGCTCATTTTACAGATGAGGAAAATAAGGCAAAGAGTGTTAAGGGACTCATCTAAGGTCATACAGCTAGTCAGTGTCTGAGGTCAGATTTAAATTCAGGTCTTCCTGACTCCAGGCCTAGCACTGTATCCAGGACGCCACCTTGCTGCCCCATAAAGAACTAATTAAGTCAGGCTAATCACAAGTTCAGTTCAGACTAAGGGCTGGTTAGAGGGAGAGATGGGAGATTGAAAATTGGGGGAAATAATGTGCTTATCCCCAGGGATACATGGTGAAGGAGAGTGGTACTGTCCTATTCAGAAGCTCTAGTTTGGGTACCTGACATGGGCTACCTTTGAGGAATCTTAATATGATCCGTAGACCTATTTTCTAATAAGTGATGAGTTCGAAATACTACCAACTGGAGATAACACCTCTGAAGTCAAGTGTAATGTACGTGCCAGGTAAAAGAAATGTGGATGGGAGCACCGTGGCCTACTGGCCTCTTGCATCTGAGAGCATGGTGGTCAAAGAGAATGAAGATGATGTATGCTTTAAAGGGGACAGAGTCTCTGACAAGGCAAATGTAGCAGAGAATTTAGGACTTTTCCGAAAAAGTGTGTCATCAATGGCAGTAAACTACAAATCTCTGAGACAAATCTTTCAAACCCAGTCCAAAAAGTGGAAGATGTATACCAGGTATGTTCAAAGAAGGGAAATGTCAACTGAAGCCATTAACCAGGGATAGGACAAACAGTTGCAAATCTTTGGAGTTGATATCCATAGCTCTCACATTTGGAGGAAGATCAGAAGAACATACGTATCATCTTACCAGTGACTACATTGTCTGACATGTGTAGGCCTAGCTAGCGAACCTGGATTCAGGGGGCTGCCATAGTAGTCCAAATATTGTGGAAGAATTTTGTAGCCCATGGTTTCCTTGACAAGATTTGCTTTGATCTGATTTCTGAGAATAATTATTCAGGATGGTACTTGTCCTGGAAGGCATTAAGAAACTGAGAACCTTACCTTCCCATGCTCAAAAAGTCCTCCAGTCAAAACATTTCAATTACACTCTGTTAAATACTCTGGGTTCCTTCAGGCCAGAGCAAAGTTCAATGGATCTAATCTGTGACATGTCTGATACTTGCTTAGAATTTCTCCAGAAATAAGGCAACATGATTTACCCAGGGAAAGAAGGGGCCTACACGGAAAAAAAAAATTTAGTAGCAGCCTGTCTTAACACAGTCTCAGGAAGGTTTAAAATACCAAAATTCTTGTACAAAGAAACATGGAGCTCCCCACATACAGGAAAGCAAGCCAGGTGTATTGAGAGGAGATACTGACAAAATTAAGGAGAGGTCAGGAAGATGGTAGAAATGAGTTAGGTATGCTGGGTGCTAGAGGGAATGGGGCACCTTCAATCAATCACACAGTCAATAAAGATTTATTAAGTGTCTGCTACCTGCCAGGCACCTTCTTCTCTGCCAGTAAATTCTGGTGGGTTTTTATAGGGCTCCTATCTGGGTCTAACTGGACCAGGCATTGGAAGATGTGAGGAGACTTAATCTGAGGACTAATGTTGATTAATCTAGTGGGAATGGGAAGATATTTGGGGAATTGGAGGCTAGTGGATATTTAAAGTCCCCACTTGAGGGAAATGGGATTTGTGCCATTATTTCTGGTCTCAATCTGTCAGTGTGACTCAGCTTCCCTGTGAGGAGGTTGCCTGGGGCTTCTTTGTTTAGCAGCATGGGGAGGCTACTGGGATCATGACACAGCCCAAGGGTGAAGAGGACTTTGGAGATGTTGGCCTTCATCTCACTCTTTGGAGACAGCATCTAAATATCACTATCATTCTCACTTTGCCAGAGAAACTGGTGTATTAGTTGGCCATGGTGCAGAACTGTGATTTTGACGATGGTTGACTAGATGCTGAAAAGAGAAAGGATAAAAACGTTATGCTTCATCTCCCCTTCCATTACACCTATTTTCCTTTTTGAAGCAACAGGGAAATGAGATCCAGGAGAGGACTTTTGGAGGACTTTTTTTTGGGGGGTGTTGATGGAGGGAGTGGAGAGCTCTATTAGGGAAGCCCTCCTATTTAGAATTGTAAATGATCCTAAGAAACGCTGAGTCTCAATACATTTTTGAGACTAATGTCTGTTCATGCAAGGATTTCCATTTTTTTCTTCTTTTTATTAAAAAATTCTTTTGTAATGTTGTAAATGACATGCTCGTAAATTAGAAGCCAGTTTCAGAATATTGAAACTGTGTGTGCATTTCCCAGGTTTCTTTGGTTGGGAAGCTGGGAACCAAGAAACACCTTCCCTGCCCATTACTCAGACCTTTAGCATCATGAGGCACATGACAAACAAGGGAAAATGTCAGGTAATCGGGACACTTGGTCTAAGAACAGACTAAATTGGCAGAGAGAAGAGAGTAAACAAAGATGTCCAGACTCAGGGAAATCAATCTTTGTGGCTTGATAAAACAGTGCTCTGTATCCTATGTGCACATAATTGTAACCCACAGAAAGTTTTCTTCTCTAAAGTCTTATTCAGATATCTCACCTAGGTTTGGAAGAAACTCTGGCATCTCAGCGCTATAGTAGAAGAATACAAGTGTTCATGAGTCCTACCAAGATGGACAAGCTGCCAATCTGGGCCTGCGATTGTGCTGAATGCCTGTTGTTTCTTAATCAGTCTAGGTAATTCTACTAGGAATACTCATAACAAGACTGCAACCAGTGATATTTGGAGGAAGCTATAGATAAACAGAACGTATGGAAATATTCTATAAATAGGCTGCTAGCCTATAAGGTGGCTGTATAGATGGTGTAATTGGTACAGCACAGGTCCTGGAGTCAGAAAGACCTGATTTCATATCTGATCTTAGTACTTGTGAGACCCTGGGCAAGTCACTTAACCAATGGCTGCCTCAGTTTTCTCATCTGTAAAATAGGAATAATAATCAAATCTACCTTCTCAGGGTTGTGAAGAGATTTGTAAAGTAGTTGGCACATAATAGATACAATCTATTCTTGTTTCCTTCCTACTTTCCCATGTAGATTAGGAGATCAATTTAAACTTTCAAGGCCACTAAATGCTTCCCTAGGAAATATGCATTTTCAAATATGGGAAGGATCATAGATTGTATAAGGATCATACTTTTAGAGCTGAAAGCAAGCTTAGAGACCCTTTAGTCCAAGCCCCTGGTTTTGCAGATGAAGAAACTGAAGTTCAGAGTGGGTGAATGCCTTGCCTAAGATCACACAGGTAGCAAGCATCAGGACAAGGATTCAAACTCAGGTCTTATCATTCTGAGTTCAACATTTCAAGTAAAGAGCCCTTTCAGCTGAAAAGCTACTTTAAAAAAAAGAAAGACAGCAAAAGAAAATTTCCCTGCTTTCCTCCACCTCCTTCAAAAAAGCAATCAAACAAACCAATGAGCAACCATCTCTATTTTGGAGAAGAATGTTTAACTCCATAGTTTTGTTATGTTACACTTGGAGATCTTATGGACCTTATGAAGATAGGACACATTGACTCTTTAATTATATTCAGTTCTCAATTTCCTCTTTCCTTAAAAAGTGAATGAAAAGTAAAGTTTTAATTTAGTGCTTCCAAGAATAACAACATAGTAATTGCAGTTTTCTCAGCAAATGTGCCAAACAAAAACAAAAACAAAAAAAACAACCCATGGCAAGTCTCATTCTGGCAAATATTTAATTAAAGAAAAACCACAGGAGGCCATAAGCAGCTAAATATTGAGCATGGTTTCAATTCAGCTTCTCGATCAGAAGCAGTGTAAATGAATGTGAGATGAGAAATCTTTCGAAGGATTAAAGCCTGGATTTCTATCTACCAATTTCAGCTGTAAACTGTGTGAGCCGAAGATGTTTTGTTTGCTCAATCCCATGGCAACGCTTGTGTAGAAAGAGGAGGAGGGGGCATGGCTAGCAAGCTTCTGCCATAAAAGGATGTGATCTGAGATTAGGAATGATCATTGATGTGGAGAAGAAATGGACCTCACAAGTCACTCAAAGAAAACTCCTTACTTTAGAGATGAGGAAACCGAGGACCAATTGTGCAAGTAATAAGTATTATAGGTGGCATTTGAACCCAGGTCTTTAGACACTAGTATCAGGAGTCTTTCCAATGTATTATACAGCTAAGTGGGACTACCCACGCTCTTGCCTAATATTCCACTTTATGGTATATTTACCCTGACAGATTTTATCCTTACTCTAGAGGTGGGACTGCTATATACTATGTCTTCTGTATGAGCCTTTGGATTTAATATTCTGACACCAATCTCTAGAGCTCTCTCTGATCATAGCTGGGCCCAAGCTCTCTTGCCTATAGTCTCATTAATCGCCACATCCACTGACCCCATTCCTTCTCTTACCCCTGACCTTAGGTTGGGCAAGAATTGAAGCTCATCATGGATTGTGACTGGTATACATGAGGTGATGGGCATGAAAAATGCAATGAAAAGGGTGCTAAACAGGAGGTCAAAGGGACTTTCTTTCTGTATGAATGTGGTCAAATTCCTTAGCCCCTGTGGACCTTAGCATCATTCATAGAAGGACAGAGTTGGAGTTTATGATCTCCAAATTCCCTTCCATCTGCAAATCTATGACCTAAATAACCAGTATTCTGGGTCCTAAAGCTAAAAGGGTCTGAGGTAAGAGCCAGTGTCTAGAATGGAAGCAGGGCCAAAAGATGAATGCAAACAATATCTGAGAAAGGAAAAGAGAGGAGTGAGTGTCAGGCTGCAGCTTTCAGTAATTCAGCACCAGATAAGTACTAGGATTCCTAACTAGACAAAGAGTTGGCAATGTAGTGAAAAAAGCTCTGGGAGCAGAGTAAGGAAGACCCAAGTTTGAATCCTGCCTCATACCTGCTGCATGATTCCGGAAAAATCACTTTAGTTGTCCTCAGACTTAATTTCCTCATCTTTAAATGGGGATAATAAGAGCATTTAATTCAAAAAGTTATTATGAGCATCAAATGAGCTAATGTATGTAAAACATTTTGCAAGCTTTAAAACACTTTCAAAATGTTTATGTACATCTTTAAGTAATATATATATGCATATATATTATGTAATATTTATTATTTTAATTTGCCAGAAAGTTTTTCTGAGATTATATCCGGGTTGTTCTGGAGCTAGTTCTAGAGGAAGCACTTGTTAAATTTTGAGTGTGAGGGGCAGCTAGGTGGTATAGTGGATACAGCACCAGCCCTGGATTCAGGAGGACCTGAGTTCAAATCTGGCCTCAGACACATAATACTTACTAGTTGTGTGACCCTGGGCAAGTCACTAAACCCCATTGCCTAGCCAAAAAGAAAAAAAAAGGATAATCAAATTTTGAGTGTGAGCAATTTGTCCCTCAGAAACCTTTAATTACTCCAAAACAGGGCTCTATTTACTGTTTTCTTGATTGTCTAGACCCAACAAAGCATTATTAATGTGGATTGAACTTAAAAGGGTGTACATATATGTGTATATATAGATATATACACACACATGCATATACACACTACACATATATGTATATATAGTAGATATATTTTTCTTAGAGCTTGGTTGTTAAATATTTAGGCGTACCTTTGTATTGTTCTATAAACATTATTTGAGCTCAGCAGGACTGATGGAGGGAGCATAGGGAATGAAGTCATCATAAACTGGAGGCTTAGTGATTGGTGCCCAAATAATAATAAAAATAATAGCTGTCATTCATGTAGTACTTTATGATTGGCATTTTAAAAAATATATCCATTATCTCACTTGAACTTCACAACACTCCTGGGCTATAGCCATGTTTTATACCAAAATATGGAGCTGGTCCTGCCCTCCATTGTCTTCTGAAGTCCCTTTGGAGGAGACTATTGAAGGATGACTACCATGGTCCCCCTCATCGATGGCTGACTCTTAGTAGAGGAGGGAAAAGGTGAAGGATTGACACTTCTGTTTTCTTGGGCAGAGGCTGTGTGTTATTGCTGTCAGGTTAAATTTTTATTTTGTTGTTGTTACTGGAGTAGCATTTTAGAAAACCTCTGGGAATGAGGAATTCAGAAAAAAGTGTGATATCTGTGAATGTTATCAAAAGATAACTTATAGAAGTAAGTCCAACTAGTTATATTACTTGTTATTGATTAGTCATGGGGCTTACAACCATACATGCCAATGAGCTGAGGGACAAAGAGAGCCCCAGAGAGGAAACAGGAACTTTGTAGTAGGTCTAATGGATATTGGGCACTTTGAGAAGGAGAAATTCAGCTTGTCAGAGACCCTTGCCTAGAGCAGCAGCGAGATGGCAGACTCAACAGTAATGGTGTCCTGGGCACCATAGTAACTGGCCACATTACCTCTAGAGAAGAATCATTCTATTCTAGGGCAATAGGTAGAGAAGCCTATCTTCACCCTTAATGTTTGACCAGGACAGAGAAAAATGGATAAGAGACTCATTGAGAGGCTAGTCATTGAAATGCCTGGTAGGTCAAGGAAGGCAAACTGAGTGCAGCAAGAACCAAAGTGCTAAGAAAAAAACTTTGGAGGCTAGATTAATTTTAATTAGCAAACAGTTATTAAGCACCTACTATGTGTACTAGTACATTGTACTAGTTGTTAAAGATGCAAAAATGAAAATGATTCATGCCCTTTAGGAGCTTACATTTTACTTTAGGTGGGTGGGGGGAGAGTGTCAAGATATTAGGAGACACCTTGTTTTCCAGAGCTAAAGCCCAGCAAGCAAACTGCACCCTGAGCTTGACATAACAATGATTCTTTGTGCTCACCCTCTGGCAAAATCCATATACTGCTTTGACCAGTGCCAGGTATTCTCTGAGCTTAGATGAGCACTGGACAAGTTCTGGTCATAAAGTCTTGCTATGAATCAAACTTGTCACATTATTGCTGTTACCCCTCATTGTCAGGACTACAGCTCACTGAGTAACCATTGAGATCTCCCCACACTGCCTCGGGTCCCCCCACTAGGGGTGGGGCTCTGGGCATGTGCCCTTGCTTGCAAGCCACTTTCCTCACTTTGAAATTAAACATCTGTTTGATTCCTGACTCTTCTTTCTCTAGCCTGTTCTCTAGCCTGGTTAGAGGCTGGTCCTATCCAGATGACAGGGGACAGCATACATTGTAAAAATAAATAAGAAATATTTAGGAAGTGATCTATCAAAAAGCATCTTTCTTGCATGACTTCATCTCTTGTTTTGGTGACTCTATATTGGTTGTCCTTCATACCTACAATGCCTAGATTTCTTTCCCTCCTAACTTCTGACTTCCTGCTAGGCTCAGCTGAAGTGACATTTATTAGAACAGACTTTGTCCCCTTAACCTCCCCCTCTCCCATTGTTACTGTCTTTCTTTCTTAGGCTGCCTCTAATCTCCGAGGTATCTTGTATCTCTATATATTTATATTCATGCAGTCTCTCCTATAAGAATGTAAACACCTTGAGGGAAGGGTACTTTGTCTCTCTAATGGTTAACACAGTGAGCACATAGTAAGCACACAATAAATGTTTGTTGATTGATTAATCTGGCAGCTAGGTAGCACAATGCATAGATCACCGAACTTAAAGTCATGAAAATCTGTGTTCAAATCTGCTCTCAGACACTTACTAGCTCTGTGACTTTGGGGAAGTCACTTAACTCCATTTGCCTCGGTGTTCCTCCTCTGTAAAAGGAGTTGGAGAAGGAAATGGCAAACCACTCCAGTATCTTTGCCAAGAAAACCCCCAAAGGGGTCGTGAAGAGTCAAGGCATGACTTAACAATGAAGTAAGTGCTAAGTATTGAGTGTGCAAGGACAGAATGAAGCACAAAGTAAATTTAGGGTTGAGGGTGGGGAAAGTGTTAACAACTGGAAGACTGGGAATGCAGAAATGTGACAAGGCCTCAAATGGAACTCCAGATTCTAAAAGTTAGTGGTTAGGAGAGAGAGTATTCCATGAAGGGGTAACAATCTGGGAAAGTCACTGAGGAAGGAGACTGAATGCCTGTTCATAGAATAGAGGGTGGGCCAGTGTGGCTGCAATTTAGAGCACATATCAGTAAATAACAGGAAAGAAGTTGGGAAAGGTAATTTAAATCTTGATTATGAAGGCTTTAAATTCTATTTATGTTGTTCTTAAGGGCATGAGTGAGAAGGCCATAAAACAAAGAGCACAGAAAAAAGGTATTGAGCATTTCTATGGTGCCTACTATAGGCCAGGGAATATGCTAAGTGATTTTTTTTAAACACGTATTATCCCATTTGATCTGCAACCCTGAGAGCTAAATTCTATTAGTATCTTCATTTTACAATGGAAGAAGATGAGGCAGCCAGTGGTTAAGTGACTTGTCCAGGGAGACACAGCTAATAAGTTCCTGAGGCTGGACTTGAATAGAGTTGTGCCAGATTCCAAGCCCAGAGCTCTACCAAATGCCCCATGGAAACCTCAAGAGATAACAGAAGAAGTGGCTAACTGTAACACTTAAGTTGGTCATTGTCCTTTGTACTTGAAGAGGACTGAAATGACTTCATTATGTCAGCATACAGTGTATCTGACTGTGGCCGATCAGACCTATATGAGCTCAAAAGGCTCTACCACAGGTCGGATACAAATAGCCCTCATTTTGGAATGCATACATCTCTAAATTTGTGCATCTCATGTTTCTTTTGAGCTCCTTCACGGTGCCATCTTTGATGCAGGCATGCTATTCTGGGTGGTCCTATGTCAGTGTCTCCCATATTTCACAATGGATCCCAAAGTTCTTCAGAGAGACCTTGAGAGTATTCTTGTATTACTTCTTCTGATCTCCTTGTTAGCACTTGCCTTGAGTGAGTTCTCCATAAAATAATCTTTTAGGCAAATGTACTTTCGGCATTTCACCAAAGTGGCCAGCCCATCAGAGTTGTGCTTTCTGCAGCAGAGTTTGAATGCTTGGCAGTTCAGCTTGGGAGAGGACCTCAGTGTCTATTATCTTATCTTTCCAGGTGATCTTCAGAATTTTCCTAAAACAATTCAAATGGAAGCAGTTCAGTTTCCTGGCATGGCACTGGTAGATGGTCTAGGTTTCACAGACATACAGCAAGGAGATCAGCACAACAGCTCTGTAGACCTTCAGTTTGGTAGGCAGCCTAACACTTCCTTTTCACTACACTTTCCTTTGGAACCTCCCAAATGCTGATCTCATTCTGGCAATGTGTGTGTCAACCCCACTATATAGGTGGACATCCCTGGAAGGTACACTGCCAAGGTAAGTGGATTTAGCCCACAGCATTTTGGATTTCTCTATTTATTGTGACCAATGTTTCCACATGCAGATGGTGAAGAGCCTCTGTTTCCTTGGGATTGGTTGCTAGGCCAAAATTAGCACAAGTGCTAATTTAGTCCACCCATACTCTGCTGCATCTCAGCCCCAGAGGAAGCACTGAGTTCTCCATCATCAGGAAGACCTAAATTCAAATGCAGACTCAGACACTTATTAGCTGTGTGACCCTGGGCAAATTGCTTAACCTCTTTTTGCCTCAGTTCTCTCAACTCTAAAGTAGGGATAATAATAACACCTACATCCCAGATAGTGTGAGGATAAAATGAAATATTCAAAAACTGCTTAAATTAGCACTTGGCACACAATATGTGCTTAATAAACTTTTTTTCCTTCCTTCCTTCCTTCCTTCCTTCCTTCCTTCCTTCCTTCCTTCCTTCCTTCCTTCCTTCCTTCCTTTTATGCTGTTGTATAGGCTGTTTCTCCATTTCTGGAATGTATTACCTCCTCACCTCTGCCTCTAAAAATCTCTAGTTTTCCTCAAGGTGTATTTCAGATATCACCACCTACATGAGGCCTTCCCTGATTCCCACTCCCTCGAGAAATTACTTTGTATTTAATATGTATAGATTTTATATAAACTTATGAATTTACATGCTGTATCCTCTGGCAGAAAGTAAGCCTTTTGAAGGCGGGACCTGTTTCATTTTTGTGTTTGAATCCCCAGGGCCCAGTACAGTGGCTGGCACGATTGATTGATTAATTGATTGATTGATTGATCTTCCTTTTACTCAGTCTCAGAGCTGATGTAAAAGACATAAATGCACTCATGTTGTTACTGTCAATGGAATAGACTCTGCTGAAAGTATCCCTTGTTAGTCCAATATCTGCCCAAACTCAAAGGGCTCATCCAGAGCTATTTCAGCAACTGATGACTCAGTCACTGCTTAATTGGCTGAGCCCTTGTCTGGATTGATGGGGAATACAAATGCCAACATTAAGGGCCCATTAGGGGTAATATGCAAGATTCTTGTCTAGACATAAAACTTTTTCCACCTGAATGTTAGCCGCTAGCATGTAACAAAGTGAGATGATGCCAAGAAAACAGACACACACATTGCTGATAACCCAGTAAACTTTGGGTACCAACTCATACATTGCAGGAGTTTTTCAGGTGTTATTTTCAGGGTCATGACTGGGCTCCCTACCCAGTGAGCCTGGACAGAGAGCTTCCCAGGATCTAGCCCACTCCTGTAAACCCCAGCTGCTCAGTTTGGCTCTCTACCTCTTATGTTTCACTAATGCATTTGGCAGATTCTTCCATGGGAAATAAACAGTGTGAAAGGTCTCAACACTCTAAGTGGAACAGCTCTGGACACTGTGATGAGCATGTAAAACCTGGTGTTGTAAGCAAAGCTCATAGGATGGTATTAACAATTGACTTGGAAAGGAGAGTTTAAAAAAAAAATTGAGGGGTTTGGGAGATGAAGAGGAAATGAAACCTTGCAAAGTTATATGGGCTCTCCAGGTAGCACCACTTGGCACCTCTGCCGTAGACAAATTGTCTGTGCAGCTTGCAAGTAGGTACAATGCCAACCGAACACATGTGTACATGAATACTCAATGAACAGGAAGCCCATGCATAATCTGTGAGAATTAAATCATTGTTGTGTTGTTTTAGTCATGTCTGACTTCATGATCCTGTTTGGGGTTTTCTTGGCAAAAATATTGGAGGTTTCCCATTTCCCTCTCCAGCTCATTTTTCAGATGAGGAAACTGAGGCAAACAGTGTAAAATGACTTGTCCAGAATCACACAGCTAGTGTGTGAGAGCAAATTTGAACCTGAATCTTCCTGACTCCAGACCCAGCACTCCATTCACTGCATCACCTAAGTGTCGCTAATAAAATCACTAGGAAAGAGCAAAGGGCTGGAAGGTCTGGTCTAAGATAAGAGCAACCTAGCTATAAGGAAGCATAACCTAGACAGAGAGAGAGAGAGAGAGAGAGAGAGAGAGAGAGAGAGAGAGAGAGAAGAGAGAGAGAGAGAGAGAGAGACAGAGAGAGAGAGGAGACAGAGAGAGAAGAGACAGAGAGAGAGAGAGACAGAGAGAGACAGAGACAGAGAGAGAGAGAGACAGAGACAGAGAGAGACAGAGAGACAGAGACAGAGACAGAGAGAGAGAGACAGAGAGAGACAAAGACAGAGACAGAGAGAGACAGAGATAGAGACAGAGACAGAGAAAATTATTTGGTCTCTCCCCTCCCCTCCTTTTCTTTCCTTCTCTTTTTCTTCCATCCCTCCCCTAAAAAGGATAAGAACTTAAAAGTAGCTTTATTTTCCCCCAGTGTTATATACCGTTGCCCAGTTACATTTTCACTAAACATTCTCAGTTCTATAATCATCATTTAGGATCTTAAGAAGAGACTTTAGATGTTATCTATTCCATCCCCTTAACTTATACCAGTGAGGAAACTGTGGCCCAGAGAATAATGAATGCTAAGTTACTTGCTCAAAGTCACACAGATAGTAAGTTACAGAGGTGAGATTCTAAACCAGTTCTTTTGAGGCAACTCAAAAATCCCTCCATCTTTCCATGGCACATGTCCAAAAGGACAAGTGCTGAGTGTCAGAGGGCCATGTACCTTGGTAAAAAGCCCCTGGATCTCTATGAACATGCCAACTAAATTGGAGGTACCAAAGCAAGGGCAGCAGCAAAAGCCTTGAAAACTTTCTGTGAATTCTCACCAGTATAAGAGGCACATTAGAGATGACAGAAAGGGGGAAAAAGGCACTAATTACTTTTTGAGAACTTGTCAAAAAGGTTTTAGCTGTACTCACAGTAGGTTTTTCCAAGGGAAAGCAGTAACTATTTTATATTTTGAAATGTTACCCAATGGCATTTATTATTTAGTGAAACAGGGAAATAGGAAGGGTTTTTCAGGCATTTTAATCTTAAAGTGTAATTAAATTATTTTCTTCCTCCCTTACTTCCTCCCTTCTCTTGTTTTTCTCTCACTTCTCTCCTCTCTCTGCTTCCGCCCTCTCCTTAGCGTAAGCGCCCAATGAGTATACGTGGAAGGACCCATAATTTAAATGCCAAAATGCAAGATTCAGTATTGGATTTAGCCTTTCATTTTGAAAATTGTTCCTCATGCAGTGTGAACTACCATTATGGGATAAGCCAAATTTATAGAAATTACTGTGACTGAGAAATATTCTGTGGGATGCTTTCCTTTAAACCCCCTACTGCCTCAAATTACCAGGTTCACAAAGATTAAGTGCTGCATCCAATTGTACCTTAAAGTAAACCAGGTACCTGTAGGAACTCATAGGAAAAGATGCTCCCAAATTTCCCCCTCCTACTAATTCCTCCCTTGCCTTTCAGGCTAATAATCTTATAGGACTCTGGAGATTACTGTTTGGGGGAACTGTTTCATGAACCTGGGGGTCCTTAGCCTAGCCCTGTAATTTGGGAGGTCTCTTTATTTATTGCTGATAACAATGGTGATACAGATTGGTATTTCTGAGAGTAGAATTCTGGTGGTTTAAAATCTAGTGAGGAATCTAGTATGCTTTGATAGTATAGATGCTATATGAGGAGATTAAGAGGTAGGTTCTGAATGTCTATGTGTATGTGTGTGTGGTAAAGGAGAATAAGAGAGGATTGCTGTGTGTTTTTGGTCACTGCTAGAATAATTGTTAACCATTTAGGTAAAGATTTTTTTTTTAAATGGAACTGTGTAGGGAAGAGTGGTTTTTCCTTGAGGCAGTATGAAGAACATGGCTGGTCTCATGCATTTGTAGCAGCTGGCATGTTAATGAGACTATTTCTATTGAAATGAGCTAAATATGATTACTATTTGCAGACTCCTGATTGGTGTTTGAAGCATTTTATGGAACTTTGAAAAGTGTTTCAAGAATCAATTAAAATAATTATTTCAGTTTGATATACATATGCCAAAAACAGTTTATATTTAGGCTTCCCGCAATGAATCTTATCTAGGTGCATTTTATTTTTAAGAGCAAGGTTTTGTCTTACAAAAGTTTTCTTTACAGAGAGAAAAAAAATCTCAGTAGTTTCTGATTTAAAAAAAATAAACTATGAAACTGTGAAATTTAGATTCTAAGGACCTTAAGGAAAACAATGATTTTGAAAAAGCAAAACAAAATTGGAGGTTGTCATGGTTCACTAGAAAGATCAAGAGTTTTAGAGCCAAAATACCAGGATTTAAATCCTACCATTGTAACTTACTACCTGGTGACCTTGAGTAAGTCACTTAACTTTACTCTCTGGGACTTAGTTTCTTTATCTGTAAAGTTAGAGGATTAAATTAGATGGCTTCTCAAATCTCTTCTACACTATATCTATGATCTTAGGATCCTAAGCAATGATTATAAAATGGAGTTTATTTAGTGATAACTCAACCAAACAGCAGGTTTTAACATTGCAAAGAAACAGAGCCCTCCTGGAGTTCTTGAAGTTGAAATACTAGTACCAACATCAGATACTGTTGTTATTGTTCAGTCATTTCAGTCATGTCTGACTCTTCACGACCCCTTTTGGGATTTTCTTGGCAAAGATACTGGAGTAGTTTACCAATTTTTTTCCCTCCAGCACATTTTGCAGATGAGGAAACTGAGGCAAACAGGATTAAGTGACTTACCCAGGGTCACACAGCTCGTAAGTGTCTAAGGCCAGATTTGAACTCAGGGAGATGAGGCTCCCTGACTATAGGCAGAGAGGAGAGAGAGGGGGAGAGGGAGAGAGAAAGAGAGAGAGAGAGAGAGAGAGAAGAGAGAGAGAGAGAGAGACAGAGACAGAGACAGAGACAGAGACAGAGCGATAGAGAGGAGAAAGAGAGACAGAGAGGGAGAGAGGGACACACACAACTGATATTCAAGTATCAAGTATAATTTAAAATATCA
This sequence comes from Phascolarctos cinereus, assembly GCF_003287225.1. Classification (NCBI taxonomy): domain Eukaryota; kingdom Metazoa; phylum Chordata; class Mammalia; order Diprotodontia; family Phascolarctidae; genus Phascolarctos; species Phascolarctos cinereus. Next base: position 44,419,276 of record NW_027556402.1, on the reverse strand, counting down.
ATATTATATATAATTCAATACTTGCCAAAGCCCCTTCACAATCTGGTTTGGGATATAATATCTTACACTTGTATAGTATTTTTATGTTTTTACAAAGGACCTGCATAGACATTATCTCACTTGCTCCTCACAGCAATTATTATTATCCTCATTTTACAGATGAGAAAATGGAAGCATAATTTGCTATCATAAGGTTTCACAGCCAGTCAGCAGAGGACTCAGCAGAGTACTATGTTGGACACTCCTTTCATTATATTATGCTGCCTCCTTCTTTAGCTTATGAAGCATTGCTTTCTACTGATGGACTAGATAATATCTAGCAATAGATGATAAGAAAGGGGATTAGTGAGAATAAGGGGAAAGAACAGGGTTATTTAAGAAATCAATGACCTCTTCTCCAGGTTTCAGGTATTTGGTGACAGGAAAGACATTTTGTAAAAGGAAATTTTGGTTTTAAATTTTTTTTTTTTGAAATTGAATGAGTGAATTAAGAAAGCATTTATTAAATGCCTATTACGTGTCAGGTATTGTGCTAGGTACTGGGGATACAAAGATATGCATAAGATAGTTCCTTAAGGAGCTTACAGTTACAAGACATATAGGGAAGCATTGGCCAGTAAAGGGATAATGGGATAATCAAAGGAATTTTAAGTGGAGCCATAGAGTAGACATTATATTGTCATCTCTTTCCCAGAAGCCACAATAATATTGGTTTGATTGTATGTTCAAACCAAAAGGTGGAACAGAAATGGGAGGAAGAGGTATATAAGGAAAACAGAGCTCAAGACATCGAGATGGATGGATGTGAAGCACGGTCTGGGGCCAGCCAGATATAATATTTTGGGTGAATTTACATTCAGTTGCTGGCCCAGGGCAGAGGCATGAGCTCACTAGATTAACTCACCCAAGGATGGAGGAGGCGTGGTCATTGGTGAGGATGGAGGTATTCTGGGTATTCAGAGAGGGAGCAGAGGCAAGATGTTCCAAGATGTTGCGGGAGGAGATGGATGGGGCTAACAGATGGTCCTCATTACTACAGACATCTATAAATACTTTTTTTTAAAGCAGATTCCTAAAGAAAATATTAAGTACTTTGTTGAAATTCCCAGGTCAAAAACACCCAGCTCTCTTCTGAGCCCAAGGACATATTGAAGTGCTGTGTCCATTTTACATATGGGGAACTGATGCAATGAAATGATAATGGAATTGCTCTGGGGTGTAAAGGAATTCAGCTGTAGAATCTGAAAAGGAACCCAGATTCAATGAAGCAGGCTGTGCTGATGCCTGCAGAAATCATGAAGATGCCTCTGCTATTGTGGACAGTGTACCATGAAAATGCTGGGAGGTTCCTAGGAATTCTGAAAGGATTCACGGCAGGCCATTGGTAACACCACTTCACAATGTATTTAGCCCTTTACATGAGGTTTGGGAGAGAAGAGGAAATAATGGCCCAATCCAAATTGAATGTTTTGTAATCCTGTATATCACTTTCAAAAAGGAATGTGACTCCTTTAAAAACAAAATGAATTCTGAGCTACCGATCTGCATAATATTTTTTAGATTGTAACAAATTAAAAAAAAAAGTCTTCCTAGTTTTAGCCTGCAGCACATTTTAATGAGGGACTGAGTTATTAAGGTGCTTTTATCATGAAATCACTGACTTGCCCTGATTACCAGCAAGGCAGCCCCAAAGCCACCTAGATTTTCCCCAAGGTGCTACCACTGTTTCAGAAGAGAAATATGCTACTGACAGCCAAACCCACTGATGGTTGTGCCGTGTACTAGGGCAAGTCTTAAAATAATTGATTAGGTACCTACTGAGTTCTGTTTTGTTGTACAAATTTACAAGGATTTACAGGATTATATGGGCCCCAGAAAGGTAGGATTTGCTGTACCAATTTGGTCATGCTTCATAAGTGGAGCTGGCCACAGGCAAAATGGTAAAGCAGGAGACTTGTCTTAGATGCCCTTCCAGTCCTTTCTTGTTGCCTCTTATGCCCTTTTCATTCCCTTCATGCCTTGCAGCCAGTGCCCTCTGCTGGCCCATTGGCCCTGCACCCCTCCTTATGCTGACTCATAGACCTCCTTTAGTATCCCATGCTCCTAACCTCTCTTCATCCAATCTTATCTGTTCTTTCTGGGTCCAACTCTTGCCTGAAAGGATTAAGAAGATAAGTGAACCCTTGGTAAGAGTTAATCAGCTAATATATTTACACAATCAGATTTTTCAAATGACTTAACTCAGTTAAAAAGTATAGCTTCTAAAGGACTAAACTTTCTTTTCCCCCCAGAAATTCAAGGACCTGTGATTTTATCAGCACAGATATTCCCTCCAAAGATTATAACCACCAACATAGTTTAGTGGACTTGGTGCATGAGTTACTGTGGCCAAACCCTGGTAATGAGCCTCTTCAAGCTTAGCTAGGCTAATCCTCTGATGATAGACATATGTTTTGGTGGTGGGGCCTATCTGCCAAAATCTTTTCAGACTGGGAGGACCTAGAGGAGATGACGTTAGCAGTTCTGTAGAGGAACCAAAAAGGGGCAGCCTCCAAGGCATAGAACCGTATCCTCCCATGTCTAACCCAAATAACATGAATTCACCTGGTTGAGAATGTTTCCTTTTCCTCCAATGGCGGAGGAATTTGTGGGAGAGTGTGCTGTTGTGTGAATGAGGGAATTGTCATGTTATTTTGTTTTCATTAAATCCTCTTTATTTTGAATGAATGTGTAATTTTATTTGATATGATAAAAAAGGAAGCATCAATGAAGCCATATGTGCTATAAACAGTAGGTGCTGACAAAGGTTCGTATAGTATAGTCAAAGCTATGATTTTTCCAATAGCAATATATGGCTATGAGAGTTGGAATCAAAGACTTTTGAAAGTACATTGGACAGCAAAGAGATCAAATCAGTTATTACTTAAAGAAATTAATTTAGACTATTTACAGGGAGGCCAAATAGTGGCCACATAATGAGAAGACAGGACTTATTGGAAAAGACCCTGATGTTGGGAAAGATTGAAGGCAAAAGGAAAAGGTTTGTAGAGAATGAGATGGATAAAGAGCTTCTTTTTTTTCCCCTAAGGCATTTGAGGTTAAGTGACTTGCCCAGGGTCACACAGCTAGTAAGCATGACCTGAGGCCACATTTGAACTAAGGTCCTCCTGACTCCAGGGCCAAGGCTTTATCCTCTGCACCACCTAGCTGCCCCTGAGACAGATAGATAGTGTCAAGGAAGCAACACATATGAAGTTGGACAAACTTCAGGAGACAGTGGAGGATAGAAGACCCAGGCATACTCTTGGGGTCATGAAGAGTAAGACATGACTGAAAATAAGAACAGCAGGTACTAATCCAATGAATACCTTAACTTGGCTGTAGCTTTCAGAAATCAGGATTAACAAATTCCAAACACTTTGAAGGAGGAATGAGTTATTCCAAAATTTGTGAACCTCCACAAAGATTGGTTTAGGTATAGTATGGGGAAGAGGAAGCTTTGCAGAGATTTGATAACCCAACTTAAATCATTTGAATGCCTTTCACTTGGGAAAAACAAAACAAAACAAAACAAACAAACTAGACTTGTTCTGGCCTTAGAGGGAAAAAAAAAACTAAAAGGAGTTTGTGGAATTTTCTGAGAAGGAAATGTTGACACCATATTCAGGAAGTCTTTGCAATTGAAGCCTCCCCAAAGCAGAGTGGGCTCTCTAAGGAGGTCATGAGCAACCTATTCCTGAACTGAAGATATTATGGAAAGTATTCCTGTTTAGTCTTTACAAGTTGGGGTAGTTGAAGTACTTTTTAACTTAGATTCCATGACTTTGAGTCAAGGAAAAAAGGATTAAGTAGAGAAGATATGCAGCTAGGTAGCACAGTAGATAAAAGACTCATCTTTATGAGATCAAACCCAGTCTCAAATGCTTTCTACCTCTGTTACCCTGGGCAAGTCACCTAACCCTGTTTGCCTCAGTTTCCTCATCTGTAAAATGAGCTGGAGAAGGAAATGGTGAACTGCTCCAATATAGAAAAGCCCAAATAGGGTCATGAAGAGTCAAACAGAACTGAAAATGACTGAATAACAATAAGAACAAGGAAGAAGATGAGTTTTATCAGCTGGTGGCACAGTAGATAGAGCTCTGGAATCAGAAAGTCTTCAGTTCAAATTTGCTTTTAGACACTTACTAGTTGTGTCACCCTGGGTAAGTCCCTTATTCTCTGATTGCTTTAGTTTCCTTAACTGTAAAATGGGGATAATAGCACCTACCTCCCAAGATTGTTGTGAGATAATAGTTATAAAAAGTACTTAGCACAGTGCCTGGTATATACTAAGCACTATACGAATACTTTTCCTTTTTCCCTTCCCTTCATCAAGAGGACATGGCAACCTTAATTTCATGAAGAATTTAGGAAACAGCGTGAAGTGATTTTTCTAAAATGCTTGTCACTTCCCAGGCTCAATAAACTTTAATGCTTCTCTATTGCCTCTAGAATCAAATATAAACCTTTTTGTTTGGCATTTATAGCCCTGCACAAAATGGCCCTTATTTACCTTTCTAAGCCATACTTTCCATTACTGCCTCCCCCTTCTCCTTTCCTAAACTCTATGGTCTTGACAAAGTGTCCATCTTGTTCATTATACACAGTACTGCATCCCCCATCTCCAGGCCTTTGTACTCAGTCTTTGGGGACCATCTCCAGTTATCTGATCTATATCTGGCCACTGGACCCAGATGACTCTGGAGGAGAAAGTGAGGCTGGTGACTTTTCACAGCCCTCCCTCACTTAAATCCAATTCACTTGCAAATCATGGCGTCATCTTCCTGATGTCATGGTTCTCTCAGAGAACAAAGAAAGGACAAACCACAACTGATTCCCTCTGCTGCTGGTGTCCTCTCCACAAAATTACTTTGCATTTATTTTTCATGTATATGTTTTCATTGTCTCTGTACAAGTTGTCATTCCTGCTACTATATTGTAAGCTCCTTGAGGGCAAAGATTGTTGGTTTTCCCAGGATCTAGCACAATGCCTGGAATATAGTTGGTGTTTAATAAATGCTACCTATTGATTGAATGAACCTGAGAGACCTTCAAATTGGCTGAAGGGTTGGAGTGAGATGTAAGCATAGATAAGCTCTATTCCATTTTGCTCTTTCCATTACAAAGAAGAACAGGAAAAAGGTAGAGTAGAAAAGATGCTAGTTTGTAAGATGTAAGTAAGCTCTCCAACAGTTTCCTTTGCTGTAAAATAGAGAAAGTCAGACCTGCCCTAACTCCCACAAAGAATTATTGTGAACAGAAAATGAAACCCTAGATATAAAAATGCCTTGACAAAAGGGAAAAAAAAGTAAATATATATATATATATATATATATATATATATAATATATATATATACGCACGCACATGCACATACACACATATACATATATAAATATATGTATGTATTTATACACATGCATATATGAAAGCAAAGTCTTATTATTCATGAGCATATTCTTTCTGAGGGGGGGAGGGGAGGTAGGCTAGGCTGGTATCCCAAATCTCTCTCATGCTTTCCCCAGGATGCAATGCCAAGTCCCAATTGCTTTCGTCATAGAAGAACAAAGCAAATCTTGGAGCTATGCTCACAGCAAAAGCTGAAGAGTGCATATTTCTGGTTTTGGGTCACTCAGAACATTCATCCTGAAGATTTTTCCTCATACCCGTATTGAGGCTAAAGTGGCCACAATTATTTGCCGTACTTCAATCAGACTTAGGTTGGGCTGTGTGAGTGATGAGGCTCAGTCTTAAAGCCCAGGGTGGTTTTAGGGTAGCATGCTCAGATATGGCTGGTGAATGGCCTGAGATGCACAGGAATGCAATCAAATTTGGGTTGCCACACCCAGAGTTTTCTCAGCACTGTTCTTGAGAAAGTCCCTAACTCTCTAGAAATGTAGGGTATTTCCCCCAAGCTATTTCATTATTGCTCAGCATCAGGCTAAATCTGGCCTCAGTTTGTGCACAGGGCCACCAGTAAAGTTGTTTATCTGCAACAGGTGGCAGAATGTGGCCTTTGACTTGGTTGAAAAGGAATATTTTAGGAGACAGCAAATGGAAAAACATCTGAAATATGTAGGAACTTGATACTATAATAATTGCAAATGATGTAATGGGGTGATAGAACCTTTGACCAAAGCTCTTTTAGGTTGGCAAAGGCGTGATGATTTAAAAAAAAAATCAGTAAATTAATTTCAGACTATGAGGGGAAAGGTAAAAGGGAATATGATAAGATGCCTGTTCTCATAAAATTCCAATCTGGCTGGAAAAAGTCAGTATGGTGATTTTCTGTGAGAAACCTGTTCTCAGAGGTTTTCCCCTCTGGCCACTTAATTAAAGAAATTTCTTCTGCTTCCAGATGAAACTCCAAACTCAAATCTTGGAAGCAGCTTCTCATCCTTGGCTAATGTTTCTCAATGGATAAAAATTGCAGGAGCAACTTTTATATGCTGATTTAAGGTATAGTAATTCTGGCTATGTGGTACAGTTGATAGGGCCTGGAGCCAGGAAAGCTCTTCCTCTTGAGTTCAAATTGGGACTCAGACACTTACTAGCTGTGTGACTCTGGGCAAGTGATTTAACCCTGTTTGCCTCAGTTTCCTCATCTGTAAAATGAGCTGAAGAAGGAAATGGCAAATTACTCCAGTGTCTTTGCTAAAAAAATCCCGAATGGGGTCATGAAGAGTCAGACATGACTGAAAAGTGATTGAACAACAACTACCATACTAATTCTTACTAGTTCCTGAGAGTAGTGACTAGATTAATTCACCTTAATTGTGTCATACTTCATCTGAGACCTTCACACTTGCCCTCAGAACCCAAGGGAAGAGACAGATATATTAGGAATTGCACTACCATTCTTAATTTCTTCCCTGGAGTCATCGCTGAATTAATACTTTGATGGGTCAGTAATTTTGTCTATGGTGGCTCTCTCTTTAGTAATACAGATTGAGATCCATCCGTGCCCGCTCATCCCATGAAACTCTTCTCCTTGGTGGGTCCAGTCTTAACATCACATAGATACAGTGGAACACATGCTATCCATCTTTTATCCCTTGATCTTGCCCCGTGCCTGGTTCACTTTCTTTTCCATGCCTCTGACTGCATTGTTTGAATTGCTTCTCCTGTGCAGCTCTTGGTCCTATCACTGAACTGCTACAGAGCAACTTTTTGCACCCAGTAGGAAGTCAGAAGCACTGAGAATGAAACCCTGCCTTTAGTAGCACTACGTCCGGAGATTTGATCAGCCTCACATTTCCACATTCATTTGCCTGCTTCATTAAAATTAAATTGCACCATGTAAACTTATACACAAATATCGGGGTGAAAGACAAAAGGAAAAGATCATAAATCCTTAAGATTTTCAGTAAACTGAAGTGTGATTTTCTGAAACCCTGCTTGGGTTTCTATAGGGCTTCCCAGAGTAGCTCCCTATGGCCTTACTTTTCAATATGCATGACTTAATGAAAAATGAAGAATGAGCTCAAAGCACTTTAGATACACAATTTCATTAATCCTCTTAATATGAGGGAAAGAGCACATCCCCATTTTATCCCTACTTTTTCAGACGAGGAAACAGAAATGCAAAAAAGCTAAATGATTGCCTGCAGTCACACTATGATCTCTTGCCCAATGCTCAATTCACTAAAATATACTGTCAATAATAATTTAATGTGCTCCAAGGATAAAAGACTTGTCATTTTTATTACTTTTCATCCAACAATAATATTAAATGAGCACCTACTGAATACTGAACACCCTACTTGGTGCTGTGGGTAGAAACAGGAAAAGAGAAGAAAATACAGAAGCCAAAGGGGAAAAAAAAGAAGATAAACATTTTTGTCCTTGTGGAATATGCATTATAACTAAGGAGACAGAATCTCAGAGTAAACTTGAAAAACAACTGCAAATGAATATAATGCAAATAGGTTATCATAATTGGGAGTGGCTTCCATTAAAATCTTATTTCAATGCCTCAATCGCTCAATCTGCAAGCATTTATTAAGTGCCTACTATGTGTCAGTCATTTGACTAGGCGCAGGGAATACAAGACAAAAATGAAACAGTTTCCACCTTAAAGGGACTGATATTCCAGTGAATGCAATATGTTGGGGTATAGGGGAGACTTGAAATAGATGCTGATGAAATTTGGCAAACTCTGGAACCAAGCTGGAAAAACTTAGTGTATGGGCCCTAATGGGTCATGCATCTGTTACTGAAGAAGCAGCATTATTAAATTCAGAGAGGATCACCATCAGAAGGGTAGCCACCTAGCTAGCCTTTTTGGTTTTTTTTTTTGGAGGGGAGTGTGGAATAGGGAGGAGGAGAGAGAAAGAAACAGCATAACACTCAAATTGCCTATTAACTTATGGAAAGATAGTACCTTTTATAAATGGAAAAGGTCTCCAAACTGATGAGATCGTAGATCTGGTCATTATTAAAGTAATGAAATCAAGAATTAAGGATGTACCAAAGAGAGAGGTCATATAAATTGGGGACACTGCCTGGAGCAGACCAAGCAATGGATGCACACGTATAAGTGAAGAGAACAAATCATGTCCGTTTACTATTCCTCTTCATGCTATTAGAACTATGCTTTTAGATAAATCATAATAGTAATGCGACCATTCATTTATGTGGTATGTAATCACACATAATATTTCACATATAATATTTCCTTTGATGTGGAGAATAAGGACTCACAAGAAGGCAGGATGGGCCTCAACCAGATATAGGGTTTGATAGGGAGTGTCCAGGAAAAATCTTGACAAAAGTCAACATTTTGAATATTGAAATGCTAAGTAGATATTCATATGAAGGAACTCCCTATTGCAGGAGTGTGCTGTTAAATATGTGATAACTATTACATATATATGTGTGTGTATATACACACACATTATATTATATTTACATATACACACACATATACATACATGTGTGTGTACATATATGTATATATTTATATATGTGACACACTTTTAAGTTTGATCTATATTACTAAAACATTCTCCATTACTTTCTGTAGTCTAGTCGGTCAATAAAACAATACATCAAGCCCTGATCTGTAGCCTTTGCTGATTTCTGAGGTGTAAATGCCCACACTGAAAATTTAGTGATTGACTCTTCATGAGACAGCACACCCTGGCCCACAACCCCCACAGACAGTTCTTCTTCAATCCTGTATATGATTATGAGGTTACAAGCATTGGAATTCTCTTTTCAAAAGGAAAATAATTTCTCCCTAATTCCAGGTTAGTGTTTCTATTTTGTGACCAGAGTCGTGCAGAATAATCACCAAATAGATGACCTCTTGGAGTCATCTATTATGCAACACGTTTCAATTCCTTCCTTTCTGGGAGGTTTTCATGTTATTCTCTGTCTATGAGTGAAAAGGCTTTATTAAATTCTTACTATTTGCCAAACCCCATGCTAAGCACTGGAGATACAAAAAGAAAAATGACACACTTCAATAGAAAGATTCAGGCTCAGGGCAGATCCAAAGGGCCAGAACTCAGAAGTGTAGTGGTGGTTGGCAAGGACATGGGGACCTTAGAGTGCATTGGCATGTCAGGTAGTAGTGCCTGGGGTCTGGATGGCATGGCAACAGGGCAGATGGTAAGGCATGGAAGATGTTAAGTTATAGTGGCAGGGTAGATGGGAAAGTCTGTTAGTCCTCCATCTTAATATAAGAGTTCTAATTGATCCATTCAACCAATAAATTAATAAGGCTTTGCTAAGTGTCCATTATGGGCTAGCCACTTTACTGAGTGCTGAGTATACAAATACAAAATTGAAGTAGTTTTTGCCCTCAAGAAGATTACCATTTATCTAGCTAACTGGTTGTCATTTCTGCTTTCTATTTTGTCTTTCTATACAGCAAAGTGTTCAGGTTGTGTGTATGTTTTTCTGAGAGAATTTACTTGTGGCAAGAAATATTCCACCTCCTGGAAACCTGTCAACTTTAACCTTTATGGAAAAAAAACCACAACAAACCACATTGTTTTAATTTGAGATCTAACAGTATAATGTATATTCTTTAAAGGTGATTAGGGCTATTTTACTTTCATTTTTATATCATTGGTACTCAGGATAGCACCATGCACATATAAGATCATAGGATTGGTCCTAGTTCTAGGACTGGAAGGGATCCCAGAAATCATCTATTCCAACTCCTTTACTTTATAAATGAAAAAAAAAAACTGACTTTCCCAAGGTCATACAGGTAGTAATTGTCAGAAGTGGGATTTGAATCTAGGACCTCTAATATAGAGCCAGGGCACTTTCTACTGCCTGGCTATAATTCTCCTATTGAAAAGAATAATAAATGCTTAATAAATGTTTATTGAATTGAATTGACAATGACCTGATAAAATCTAGGCAACCTATAAATGTAACTACATCAAATGGGGAGGGAGAAGGAAAATAATGAAAGTTTTTTTCCCAAAAAATATCAGTTTTTAGAAAGCATAGATAAAAATATTTCAAGACTGATTGCCTTAAATCACTAGGATGATAGCACCTTTCTTTTTTGAATCTAGAGTAACATTCATATGCAATTTGGTGAGAATGAGAATGTACAGAGGAAATATATTTTTCTCATAAGTGTCGTGTTATTTCTTGAATCAGCTCAGGTTAACAGAGGGATCAATTATTTTTAAGCGCATTTGCTGAATATCTAAAACAAGAAAGAAAGTGAAACCTAATTTGCTTATCCCATAGTCCATTGACCCTCCTTTACTCCTGCAAGAGACATTAAAAGAGAGGCCTAAACTGAGAAGAATTTTAGCAGCATGGAAAGACATGGAAAGAGAAAAAAGTAGTTCCAAACCAATGTGAACAGGCAGGGAAACTAGGTATCCGTATTGTAACCCTGCTAGAAATGCATGGGTAACTCATAGGCTGAGCCAACTGCTGATAAGCATTAGAGTTTTGACCTGCTTAGTTTCTGACCTCGATCACCCTTCCTGGTGGCTCCCCGATGGGGGCACATCCTATTAATGCCAGACAATTCAGACACCCATTTGGCATGGCCCACTGCAATTCAGAATTCCAGAGCTCAAAAACTCCAACAGCCTCAGCCTCCATGACAGGATTTTAGGCAGGCTCCGCTGTGCCCAGCATAGTATGTGCATTGATTCCACTTATTTGTTTATTCCCTCAGTAATCTGAATTCACTGATCAACTTTTAGTGGCAAGACTTAAACTCCCTGAGTCTGTTACTTCATCTATTACATGGAAAGACTCATAGCACTTATCTCACAAGGTCATTGGAGAGTAAAAGAGATAATATATAAAAAGACCTTTACAATTTTTTTTTTATTTAGGCAATTGGGGTTAAGTGACTTGCCCAGGGTCACGCAGCTAGTAAGTGGCAAGTGTTTGGTCTGAGGCCAGATTTGAATTCAAGTCCTCCTGACTTCAGGGCCGGTGCTCTATCCACTATGGACCTTTGCAAATTTTAAATAGATATATAAATGTTAATACTAATAGCATTATTATCTTGTTCTCATTTTTCAAAAATGGAGCTCAGCTAGAAGTTGTCTTAGAATAAGTTACTATTCTGATATTGTTTAATATTTAGTGGACTATTGCGGCGGTGCATAACATGGCCACTTTTAGTAACTGAATGAATGCGGGGATGCAAGCCCATCTTCTATAGGGTCGTATAAAATATCTTCAGGAGAAATTGAGAAGAACAGATAACAAGAATAATGTGTTCCTCTTCTGTTCCCATGTGGTTTTGATTCTTCCACTAGATTTCTGTTCTTTGGAAGCCTTTCATTCTATGTAGCTTGAGGTATTTAATTATATGTCTTTGATATAATGATATCTATTAAAAACATTATTCAGTTTTTATTAGTTAATGTCATGGTTGTGAAATAGTGGACAGAAGTTTTATCTGTGATAATGTTCTATTTCTAGTATAGTTTATTTGACTAATTTTCAAGGATGTTTTGAGGCCTGTGTTTGTAGTTTGGGGGATTTGTCGTGTATAAGTTTAGGAAAGATATGCGAACTTCTGATATGTAATTCTAGTCAGCAAGTAGCGTCTTGCTGGGAATTTGGTATTTGCTGAATTTTTGCAATCTTCACTGAGGTTTTACATAGTTTTTTACCTTTTTTTTTTTGCATAATATGCATTTAAAAAGTCTAGATCAGGGGTTGGGAACCTATGGCCTCAAGGCCACATGTGTCTCTCTAGGTCCTCAAGTGCAGCTGTTTGAACTCAAAACTAAATTTTGGTTCCTCATTCCTAATCTAGATCCTCTTTCCATAATTTCTGGTGTGAATGATTTGAAACTGCCATACCAAACTCCTCTATTATTGCAAACAAATCTACATAACTCAGGTATTTGTTTGGTGCTTCCCTGTTGACCATGCTTCGGCTTCACATACCACCCAGACATGTGCTCAGGCCAGTCTGCCCCTGGTGACATGTTTCTCCCCACTTGGATTAGTATCCTCCATTCTGGACCTGAGATCTAGTCCTTTGCATCTGATTCTTTCTGAATCTAAGCCCCCATCATTACTTGGGGAGGTTAATCCACCTGTCTTTAGAGCTCCACCCTAGGGACCAGTCCAGTTAACTGCTGACTAAACGCAAATGAGCTGACTATTCCCACTCTATGCATTGGATGGCCCTAGACAACAAAACATATTTTAGCTTCACATTCTATCTAGCCATCCAGACAGGTCATCTCATCACTTGCCCACCATCTTCTTCATTCTTCTTTTGGCTCCTCTAATTCTACAAACAGAACAAAACTTCCTGGTCACCACTTCCCTATTTCTTTTCTTTTCTTTGATAAGAGTGTAAGCTCCTTGAGGGCAGGGACTCTAAAAGAAAAAAAATGTATTCCCAGTGCTTAGCAGAATGTATAGCAATTAATAAATTTTTTTTATTCATTCATTAGTTTAACCATTCATTATTCATTCATTTATTTGACATTGTTAACTGAATTCATATAGATGTTAGCCATGCAGGGCATTTTGATCACAAGGTAGTATCCTAGACATATATCTGTTGTCAGCCTTTATTATTTCTCACTGAAGTCATGCATGTTTGTTCCAAAAGCATTTCTGTAAGTTTTTGATCTGTTTATCAAATGCTCTGAGAATATCTTTTGAACCTCTTCTTTTTTTTTTGGTAAAGAAGTCATAACGTTTCTATAGATGCCTTAAAGTGATGGTCTTTGTGTTTAGTTAATAATATTATGATTTTTTTTAATCACCAATGAGATCACCATTATCATCCTCATCACCATCATCCTATCATCATACCTCTTTGCTATAAGTGCCTAAATCTCTGCTGATAGTCACCATATACTTGTTCCACTTAGCCATAGCCAGCAGAAGAAAGTAAATGAATATTAAGAATAACAGCTATCTTCTTGGCTTAAACTAAGCTACATGGTCTAGGGTTATTTTTACTTTTAATACTAACATTTGAATAGGGGATACATTCAAAGATTTTGATCGACAAAACAAAGCAAAAATATTCTAATTAGCATTACGATGCTTTTCACCCAGCCAGGGAATGCCATAAGCAAATACTTAAATGTTGGATGTGTGACAAATTAATGAAATATTTGAGCATGTCCACCCTACTCATTTTATTTGAAAAAAAAAATGTATGCAAAGCATGTGGCAAGATCAGCCTTTAAAAAATACTTTAGATTTAACTACAGGTTTTTAAATTTAGGATTGGTGAATAGGTGGCAGCTGAGCAAAATGAAGATGCCTCATTAAGTGGTAATCCTTTCCCTAAAGCATAAGGTCTTGGCTTTGCTGTCTAAAAGCTGTGTGGCCTAGAGGAAGCCACTTAGCCTTTCTGAGCATTGATTGCCTTATTTGCAAAATAAAGGAGCAGGACTAGATAATTTGTCCTCTTTTCCAGGTCTGATATTCAGTAGTTCTCGGTCATGTTTGGAATCGCATTAAGTAGAAGAAACATTTTTTAAAAAATGGAAAATGACAATGTATTTCAAAAAGAAAAATAGTAACACCTGTAAAAGCAACCAAGAAATATTGTTGCTATGTACTGGAGGATTTATGCCTATCACATATTTAGGGCCTATTGTATCTAGGGATTCTTATCTATGGCAGGATTATATGGTAAGAATGTACTAATTCTCGGTAAACAGGAAGAAGGCAAATCAGGACTAGTGAAATGTTCAAGTTATAGAATAATTTTAAATAAATATGATTTGCCCACCAATTTTCAAGTACATAGAGTTGCAAAACTGATGCTATCCATGTATTGCCAAGTTCAGTCAGATCAACTTAATAAATAGGTAAACCTCCTATGGAACGAGCATAGTTTTCTGAGGCAAATTGTTATACGTGATTTATTTGTATGATTAAGGCATTTCAAAGCTTGTCAAAAATTTTGTTCCCTTAAGCAATAATAGAATTATAGCCTTGGGGTCTGAAAATCCTTCCTCTGATGCATATTGGCTACATGAACTTTAAGGCTTTTGCAAAATGCTTGATTTACAATAACCTTGTACAGTAGGTATTGGAAATGTTATCATACTTATTTTAGATGTGGGAAAACTGAGCCTGAGAGAGATGAAATGACTTGTCTGGTGTTATTTGTATATCTAAGAAATGGCAAAAGTGGGATTCAAATCCAGCTCTCTTGATTTCACGTCCATCATTTCTTTTTGCTACATTATGATGCCTTTCCTAAATATAGACACCATATAATGTTAGCAACAATATTGATTTGATTAGCAATCCCCTTTTGAAAAACAGTAAACTTTAGCAATTCTTTGAGCTTATTTAAAAAAATAATTTAATACAGATTAATGATTTTTCTTCTGGTCACCAGGAGGTTGGTTTGTAGGTAATGATTTTTTTTTCTGCCACGGACACCATGATGACTGTCTGCTAAGGCATGGAGGGATTTTGGTCTGCATTGTTGGAGAAGCAACTACCTAGATGAAATCATAGATCTTTTGAATTATTAGAATATTGAGTTTCCTTCCCTCTATCATTTTATTTGTTGTTTAGTTGTTTTCAGTCATGTCTGACCCCATTTGGGGTTTTCTTGGCAAAGAAGTGGTTTGTCATTTCCTTCTCCATCTCATTTTACATATGGGGAAACTGAGGCAAACAGGGTTAAATGATTTGCCCAGGGTCACACAACTAGTAAGTGTCTGAGGCCAGATTTGAATTCAGGAAGATGAGTTTTCCTGACTCCAGGCCTGGCACTTTATCTACTGTACCACCTAGCGGCCCCTCTTATTTCATAGCACAACCTTATTCAAACGAATAAAATGAGTCCCTTCAGCATGCCTGCCCACTTACTAGCTATGTGACCCTGGACAAGTCACTTAACCTGGTTTGCCTCAGTTTTCTTACTTGTAAAATGAGCTGGAGAAGGAAATGGCAAACTGCTCAGGTGTCTTTGCCAAGAAAACCCCAAATGCTGTCATGAAGAATTAGACATGACTGAACAGAATGAAAATACAGGATAGATGCAGAGTAGCTATTTTGGCAAAATGCTGGGAATGTGATGAAGGAAAGCTTTCAGGAAGCAAACAGTTTTCAAGTTGGGCCTAGAAGGAAGAAGACTGCAAATGACAAATGGAAATGAAGTTCACCTATTTATCTGACCATCTTTCAAATGTAATCTTAATATGTAACAAGAAGTCGTCCTACATAGCGGTTGGAGAGTCAGTCTTGAAGCCAGGAAGACCCAAGTTCAAGTCCTTATGCTGACACACACTGGCTGTTTGACCCTGAGCAAATACACTTAATTCAGGAGATATTCTAGGCAACTGTCTAAGTGTATATGATAAATCTAGGTTCTTTAGGGAACATACCCTATATGGAGTATGAGCAACAGCTCTGAGGCCAATCCCTTATAGCTCTCTTACTCAGTTACAGGAAATTGAAGCAGTCAGTGACTCCCAAAGTGACCTGCCTCACTGCTAGGCCAATGAAAGCCTAGCCTCTGAATCTTGAAAAGGCCAGTGATGAGAACAAAAAGTTGACTATGTGATATCATTTCCTCTAGTTCAACATCTTCCTTTGAAACTCAAGAAATGATAAAATCAAACCAATTTTGCTCATTAACACACAATGAAAAATAATTTTGCTAGGGAAAAAAGCTAAATTTTCCTTTGACTGATTTTTATAACATATATAGGAGGCAGATGGCCAGGATGCTCCATACTGAAGGTTCAAAAATCTTTGTTGTCTAGGGATACTGGAATAGAGGTGATTCTTAAGGTCAAATTCTCTTCCTTCAAGCAGATTTTTAACTCTTATCTCTTACTCTGCCTTCTGGGGATGACTGGCACTTTTATCTCCAGTTACCTTCTTGGATAAGGAGATCATATAGGGTAGCTGAATGGACGGGGAAAAAAAAATTTGGTCACAAATAGGAGGATTCCGAGCACCAACATTAATGGTTTCTAATAGTCTTCATTACATCCAAAATCAAGCAAAGAAAAAAAAATCAACAACTAAAACCCACCATTGACAGGATGCAAAGAGTCTAACAATTGAAGAGAGGAGAAACAAAGAAGGTTTAAACTCTACTAACCAGGTGAAACTGTCATACTTCCAGAGTAACCTAAGGACTTAGGTGTCTGGGTACCAGAGTCTTAAGTTCAGAGCAACTGAATTTCTTTGTTTTATTCATTTCCGTAATGCCCACACTATTCTTTTTGATGCATTTTGCAGGTTTTGTGAATTTGATTTGTTGAAGCAGTTAAAAAAAAAGTGTAAATTATAATTACAAAATTCCACACGTTTCCCCCTACCCTGTTATAAATTTTATGTGTCCAGCAGTTAAAATAAGTGATTACCCTATAAATACAACTTTAATAGCCTAGTCATCTGTATAGCCTCTGCTGTTTGGAGATTTTATCTAAGAAAAACTTTCCTGGGGATTTATATCATGTGGTGGTGGCTGTCACTTACTGCTTGCTGAGTAATTGGAGAGTGGGTGTAGGGATAGACCATTCTGGCAGAGTATCAGTGAGAATGGAATGGAATAAAAAAGTTAGAAAGCCCATAAAAATGGCTTACTTTTTTTGTGATAAAATAAATAAATAATCTCGCTTGGATATGGATTAATTCTTGAAACAAAACCCAAAATTGAGAAGCTCTGGTTTTGTGAGTGTCGTCTAGTGCTGGATTTGGAGTCAAGAAGAACTGGGTTCAGATCCTGCCTCAATCACTTATTAGCTGTGTGATCACTTAACATCTCCATGGAGATGATAATAACCTCTAAATTAGGTGCTACAAGAAATTACAGTTGTTGTGAGGGTTCAACTGAGGGTTCAAATTTACATCTATAAAGTACTCTGTGAAACTTAAAATGCTATATAAACTCTATAAATGCTAGTCATTAATGTTATTGTTGTTATTATCAGCAGTAGCAGTAGCAGTAATAGTAGTAGTAGTAGTAGTAGTAGTAGTAGTAGTAGTAGTAGTAGTAGTAATGATAGGAGGACAACTTCACTTTAGGATGTGTTTGGATTATGTCAACATGTCTGGTAAGTGATTCAGCATTTTTGTAGAAGTATAGAATTTTCATTAAAATTTCAAGGTTCAAAATTAAGCCAGTGCACAATCCACTAATTACTGAATTACCCAACTTTGCTCACAGTGGGACCATTAGAATACACTATCAAGATACTATTACATAAATTATATTTTAAAAAGATATTTACTTAGACATGTATTGTTGAAAAAAGAGCTGTAAGAAGTTTGATGAAAGGTTAAAAAACTCTAAAGGAAATTTCATCTTCAAGTTTGTACATTCTTTCACATGATACCGAAAATGACTTTTTCTGATTGTTACTTCTTTCCCAATCAGTAAATTTGGCCATTGTTTGACATGTATCTCTAGTCATATTTAGTCAGACTATGAATGTCTTTTCATTGTATTGGAACTATAGCAAACATAAAAATTAAAATAGGATGTACGTTTCCCTTTCTCAAAATGGCTGACTCCATGAACAGTAGCCATTTTAACTTGTGAAGTTTCTGTTCATTGATCCCTTGATGCTATCTTTCACTGCAATGGAATCTCTCTACTTTTTTCCTCCGAAGTCATCAAGTGCATATCTATTTCTCTGTCCCACATGAAAGGGTATCTGCTGGCACCCAAGTTCTTAATTGCTTCTTTAATGGAGGTCAGGTACATGCACAGACACCATCAGTTTTGCTAGGATGGTGTCATTCATGTGGAAGATGTCATCTTAGCAAAACTGGTGGTTTCTGCACATGTGCCTGACCGCAATTACGCTCCCCAAACCATATCTCATTAGATATTGTTTGTCCTACAAGTGGAATCATCATCTGGTTGTTTCTTATGAAAATCAGCAAGACATTTGGAAGTTTCTTTTCATTTTCATTCATTCATTTTCTTGCTCCTTTTCTTCTCCTGTTGTGACATCATTGGCTCACAATTTCTGAGTTTATCTTTAATGATGTTTTATGTTATTTTGCTCCTCATGATTTTCCTGCTCTTATAACTGACATCAAGTTTTGGTGTACCCTTTCCATATCCCAATACTTGGTTCTGATAATTTCCTTTCCTCCAAATTTGTTTTCTCTAGTTTTGTTTTCGTTGTTTTGTCATTTTCCTGGATGAGAAAGAAGAAGTACAACTACACTTGAGAGTTTATGGATATGTAATTTGTTAAGCATTGGAAATTACTTAATTTGCCATATCCATAATACCACCCCCCCAAAAAGAGACAGCTTGATAATTCATATGACACAAGTGAGATGCCATCAGTAGCATGTGAACTTTGAACTGTCTTTTTTCCTAGTAGCAGGGATAAATCTCAGAGGATCATAGATTTAAAGATGGAAAGAATCTCAGAGGCCATCTGATCCTACCCTTTCATTTTGGGGGTGAGGAAACTGATACCTAGAGATGTTAAACAACTTACCCAAGGTCACACAGAGATTTCACATCACAAACAGGACTTCAATCTGGGTCCCTCACCTCTAAAATCTTTGCACTTTCCATACACCGTGCACTCATCCATTGACATTATTATCTAGTTGTTCTTGTGGCTAAGGGCAGCCATTTTCAAGGTAGTTAGTTAACCTTAAGGATCTTGCCTGAGACCATGGAACAGAATGGGGTTAACTGGACAATGCATAGATTAGCCTTCTGATTGTGGCTGTTCTCTAAGTGAGCTAGCCAGCTAATGCTGCATGTCCAGAAATCATGCCTCTTCCACCACAGGCAGTTCTGAATGCTATCAAGCGATACGAAGATATGCATAGTGATTGCCTTGAATATTATTAAGGTTAAGAATTCTGCTGGTTTATGTCTATTTCAGGGTGTAGTGATATCCAAAAGTGGGGGGGAGTAGTAACATATATGGGGCAGTGGTAATAAGCATTTAAATAGCATTTGTTATTAC
This sequence comes from Phascolarctos cinereus, assembly GCF_003287225.1. Classification (NCBI taxonomy): domain Eukaryota; kingdom Metazoa; phylum Chordata; class Mammalia; order Diprotodontia; family Phascolarctidae; genus Phascolarctos; species Phascolarctos cinereus. The sequence continues at coordinate 44,399,834 of NW_027556402.1, read as the reverse complement.
CAGGCAATTTACAAATACTAACTTACTTAATCCTCACAACACCCCAGTGAAGTGGGTAGTGTAATTAACACTATTTTACAAATGAGGAAACTGAGGCAAACAGAGGTTAAGTGAAAGAGCTGATAAATATTTGAGGCAAGATTTGAACTCAGGTCTTCCTAACTTCAGGTCATAAGCTCTATCCATTACATCACCTAGCTGTCTATGGCATTTGGGTACCTCTTGCTAGAAAATAAGTTACTTGTTTCAGGTACTAAGTTAAGCTTATACATTTTTACTCACTCTGTTTTGTATCTGCTGCTCTGCCTGATTTCACCTCCAAGGAATAAGATATCCCTCTTGGGATAAGCTCATCATTTCTAATTTCATCACCACGCTGCTAGCCTCCTCTCCTCTCTGACTGAGGGCTGGATGGTGGAGTATCAAACTGGCCTCAAAGTCTTCCTTTCTAGAGGGCAAAAATTGGACTTTTATATTATGCCATTTTGCACCTGCAGCTTTGCTGGTTTAAACCCCACAGAACAAGATGCAATGTCAACCCTGGGGCTGGGCACACCTTGTTTCCCCCCCCCCAACCTTCTTTTATGTGTCATCTTTCCTCCATTATATTGGAAGCTCTTTGAAGGCAAGAACTTTTCTTACTTGTATCTACTGCCCTTAGCACAGTGCCTGGCACATAGTAGTCACTTAATAAATCTTTATTGTATTGTATTATGTTGTATTCTATTCTGTTCTTTTGTAATGTTTTGTTGTTGTTCAATTGTTTTCAGTTTTATCTGACTTTTAGTGATACCATTTGGGGTTTTCTTGGTGAAGATACTAAAGTGGTTTGCATTTCCTTCTCCAGCTCATTTTACAGGTAAGGAAACTGAGGCAAACAGGATCAGTACTCTATCCACTGCACCACCTAGTTGCCTTGGTGTATGTTCTGTATTGTACTATTCTGCATTGTATTGTATTGTGTTATATTGTGTTGTGTTGTATTGTACTCCTTAAGTAAGTGATAAAGGCTAGTAGCCTTATCATCCAGTTGTTTCTTTATGGAACAAGGCCAAGGGGCTCCCACATGTGCAAGAAAGGAGACAAAGTATTTTCAGAATTTGCTCCTTCTTCCTGGAATCTTTTCACATTATAATGGAGTCAGGGGAATTCTTGAGTCCCAGGTGAGCCTGGCTAAGCTTCAGTCTGAACAGGAAGTAGTGAATAGGGAGTCTGGTTTGCCCCAACTTCTGGATGAGGCCATAGAACAGGAAAGGATAAGCTGCTTCTTCCCCCAAGATATTTTACATAGAATGGGGTTCAGGATCCTCAGACATATGGACAATAATTTGGTGATAAGATTATGCGGTGTGTATTGTCACATTTCAGTCTCCAACATAACACACAGCACCTATTCTACCATCTTGGTATTGTCCTCTAATACTCTTTGTGAGAGAAGGTACGGTGAAAAGGGCACTGATCTGGGGGTCAGAGGAATGTGGCTCAAATCCAGGCTCTTCCACTTACTACCCGTTTGACCTTGTTCAAACCAATTAATTTCTCTGGGCCTTACTATTTTCATTTATAAAATGGTATTGGACTAGATGAAATCTGAGGTCCTTTCCAGCTCTGGCTCTATGATCCTATATTTTCAGGTGTGATAATTCCATGAGATCTTATTTGAGAATGAATCATTATGATAGCTTGTTGCTATGGATATCCAAGCACATAATCATTGCTTAAGAACCCAATAAGACCTTAGAGGTGATCTAGTTCAACTTCCTCATTTAACAGATGAGGAAACTGAGTCAAAGAGAGTTTAAGTGACTCACATGGGGTCATTCACCCGTAAGTGTCTGAGGCAGGATTTGAACCAAGGGCTTCCTGACTGCAAAACCAATGCTCTATTTATTTTACCACCTAGCTGGGATGGTTATGAAGCAGGAAGCACCTTTGATCATCTTCCACTCCAAGAATATCTGTAAAACTTAACTCAAAGCAAAAATTTTACCTTACTTGTGAGTATAACATGGATCCTGTAGAGATGCTTAGAAGAAACTTTAAAAGTTTTTCGGATTTTATGACATATGTAGATTAAGTGATTGTGGGTGCCTCTTGAAAAAAATAGATTTGGATAATGTTTAAGTCAATTCAGCAATTTCCCCTGTAATTAGGATCAAAGTGAAGTGGCAAGGGGAAACCCCTCACCAAGAAATAATCATTTCTAAGACTAACTGAATTTTCATTTGTCAGATTTGGAGGAGAAATAAGTTGTAGTTTCAACAAGTTCCAGCAGGGGTCAATATGTTTTCATCATTACAAATGGAATTCTCAGTGAGCAGAAGCAGAAGTGTTGATCCTAATTGGAGCAGACACAAGGATCTTCTATAATCCTCTGACATCCTTTTCAAATAATAATTCTTAGGTGGGTGGTGGGCTGGTGGTTGCAATGCCAGAGCAGCCGTCTCTACAATGAAGCCTAACCATTGTCAATTATTTTTGATGTATGCTAGCTTAACATAAAGCTGCTTCTTATAGGCTTCTCTACCCTGCAGAAGGGCACTCTGCCTCCTAATTATGGAGACACACTACTCAGGACGGGCAATGCAAGTGTGTTATTTTGGTCTAATGTGCTCTTCCCAAACACAATCTCTTCCTTCTCTGCTTCTCTGGGTTAGCACAAAGAACAGGTATATGGCTTCGGTTGAAGATCTCCCTCGGATTGTGCTTAAAAGCTTAATTGGAACCATCACTCCAGCTCAGACCATCAAGCCTTCTCAGATCTAGAGAAATGCAAGAGAGGGAGAATCAATTTCTAATTGCATGGCTGCAGCTTCCAAATGGTTAATGGTTAAGTCAAAAGTATTTTTTTTTCCTTCCTTTTTCTTTTTCTTTTTTCCCCTCCCTTCTAATCATTTGTTCAGAGGCACTGCCTGGCAATAGTATACACACAACCCACCATCATTGTTCCTGTGAAATATTAAGGCCTGCTTGCTGCCTGTGTCTGAAGCTGTCATTTGGAAGCTCTCTCTCTGTGGGCTCAAAGGAAAAATCCTGAACCCTGTCCCACATTTGTAAGCTCATTTTGGCTCTCCCTGGCCCTGACTGCAGCTCTTTTTGTTGTTTAGGAGAGTGAATGTCTCCGCGTAGAGACATTTTCAGAAATCCAATTCTGGAAAGCTGGTGAGTGTTTCTGAAGAGAGTCGGCTCCAACAGGAAGGCATTACCAGGACATTTAGAAAGCATTTAACTGCTTGAGTGCTGCTGAATTTACCAGACAGAGGATGGAGGAAAAGGCATCTGATGCTGTTCTCTCTCCTAAGCCCTTTTTGCCTTACAGAGGGGGAAAGGTTTAATTTAGGAAGTAATAGAAGAACTAGGAACTAAGACAATGTAGTGTAGTGGAAAAAGCACTGAATTTGGAGTAAGAATGTTTGAGTTGTGCTACCTGGGAAATGATGGGCAAGTAATCTAATGACTCTGGCCTCAGTTTCCTTATTTGTGAAATGAGGATTTGGACCAGATGGTCTCTAAGATCTATTTCGGTTCTAATTCCTAAGTAGAAGGGAGTTAAATTCTATGAAATGAAATCAATAGACCAAGGCTTTTCGAGGGGATTGAGGTCATTTCCTATATCCTGAGATTGGAAGGACCTTATCATTAAATACTCTCACACTTCTGCCTTAGGTTTCAGGGGACTATTTTTACACAACAGTATTTCCTATCTTCTTTTCAGATGGGCATGGTGAGGCTTTTTAATAAATTGATAGGAAAAATAAAGTCACCTTATCACTGGCAAATCTTTTTTTTTTTAAATTTCCAGGCATAATTAAATAAAATGCTATGAGGGTGAGGACTGGGCTTCAACCTTCTTTGTAACCCTACAGTGCTTGGCATAGTCACTTGCCCTTTGCAAGTACTTAGATGCTTAGAATGAATTCATGATCTCATCCTGTGTGGATCTCTTTAACCAGTGTAGACCACAGTCCTTCTATATCTTCTGAATAATCACTATCCATTGTAGGATTTGTGAAACTGAATTGAAAGCTGATGAGAAAATCCTTTGATGATACTCACTGGACTTTATATCTTCATTACTTTAATTCCTTATTTGCATTTTAAACAAATCTTAAATACTGTGGAATAGACTAGATAAGTATAGTCCATTAGAAACAAAGAGGCTTCTGGGAAGTATAGCTTTTCCCAGATTGGAGGAGAGATTGAAAGATTATGGAAGACAAAAGCCACATAGCACAGGTGAAGCCTGGGAATTTTTACTTCCTGTGGAGATAGGAAGGGTCCAGGTAATAACTGCACCAGTGGTGAGCTGATGACAAGAGAAGGGTACTGCTGCCTTGAACTCAATTGATGGAGCCTTGTCTAACTGAACTGACTCACTTAAGGCATAATTTGCTCATAGAGCATTTACTGTTTGCTTGAATATTCCTCCCTGCTGCATTGTGGGAGAACATGAAATTATTCCCTCTCTACTATCCTTTGTCTCATTTCTACCTGGTCAACTATAATTGCTGCTCTGTCTAAACTTTGTTTACTTGCTATCCGGACTTTTATAAGTGATACTGTTTCCAGATACGGATAAACTGATTTTTGTTACATTCTTCTAAATGATCACTTGCTGTAAAAGAGTGGATCACTCTTTTTCTACCACAAGGGAGGAAAAATCAAAAGAGAATTTGAGACCAATTTCTTTAGACTTAACTGTCAGACTCCCTCATTGTACAAGATGAGGTTTCATAAGCAAGACCCTGATGAAATAGAATACAGCATTCCAATATTCAATATACCCAATAATGCAGACTGTTGGGGAAAGGACTCCCTAAAAACTGGAATATGGTTTCATATAATTATGTTTAAAGTAACATTTCCCATCTTGGACCATAATAAGCTCCAAATGGATTTGTGAACTATGTATAAAAAGTCATGTGATAAAAATATTTTTTTAAGAAAAGGGAACGAAAGAAAATACTTTTCATAATTGTGGCTAGAGAGAAATTCTTAGCCAAAAAAATAAAAAAGATAATTTCTGATTTTATAAAATTAAAAATCTTTTGTACAAAAAATATTGTCAACAGAACAAGAAGATAAATTGTTGAATGGAAAAATAATTGCAGAAAATACGAGCAATAAAAACCTGATGTTCAAGATATATAGAAAATTCACATAAATATATTAAGATGAAAGCTCATCCCATAACAGACAAATGATCAAAATTTATGATCAAATGGAAAATAGCTTAGAAAAGAAGATGACAAACCATTAACAACAATTTGAATAAATGCTTCAAATAATGAATAATATTATTTTTTGACCTGGACTTATTATTTCATTGGTAAAGAGAGTTCCTAGCAAAGGAACTCCTTTTATTAAGGCATATTAGCAACTGTTCAGCAATTTACAGTCTTAGAGATTTACCTGGGGGCACTGAGAAATTAGATGACTTGCCCAGGGTCATACAAGCAGTATATGTAAGAAACAGGATTTGAATCCAGGTCTGTCTGACTGAGGAGAGCTACTATCCCATGAAAATTCAAACAATTTTGTGGTATGACCTAGTACCACTTAAAGTGTCAAAGGTGGAAAAAAATTATTCTGAAAGTCAATATTAAAGGGACTTTGGGAAAACAAGCACACCAATACATTGTTTATGGAACTATGGGAAAAAATTGGAATTATATGGTGAGTCATTAAACTGTTCATATTTTTTTCCCCAGGCATCCCACTAATAGACATATATCCCAGGGTTTTCATATATATAATATGTGTATGCATGTGTGTATGTATTACATATATATATATATATATATATATATGTATGAATACGTGAGTTTGCATATACATACACATACATATGTATATATATACATATATGTGTGTGTTTATACTCACACACCAAAATATACATGGAACACTTTTTTTGTGGTAGCAAAAACAGGAGAAAAAAATGGATTCTAGGAAATAAAAGGGAAAAAAAAGGAATAGTTACTATTCTCCAATAGGAAATGATGACTGTGCAGAATTCAGAAAAAGATGATTAACAACACCAAGTAGCATTGCTATAGGCTAGTCACCTGATTCTAAACGTGGAAAAAGTCCTATCTCCTGGGAATTCCAGCTCTCACCCTGCTGCTTATGTGCTCCACCCTACTCTGGAGGGACTGCTTCGCAATGATAAGCTCTTAATCATTTTCAGGGAATGGCTAGGCTTCTAACCTCCAACTCCTCTCTTTGGGTAGCTACTGATAGCGTCTTCCTGATTTAAAGGGTGCAGCTAATGTGGATCACCTAATCAAAATGAGAGACTGAGCCTCCACCCCCAGGAATCCTCACATTCCCTGAATCTGCTGCTTTATTCATAAAGTCCTGGTCAGGTGATCTTTGCATAATGGAGTTGATCCCTCATGAGAACAGACATGCAGAATTGCATGCAGTGTTTTTTTACCCTTTGCATAGAATTGATAGAAATAAAAACTAGATATATTATTATATATGTATATAATATACATACACATATATGTGTGTGTACATATATATGTATGCATATGTGTGTATATATGTGCACATACATAATGTATATATGTATACACACACATACACACACACACACACACACACACACACACACACACACTCTAATGAACATCTAAATGCTTTTAGCTTCTAAACTAAAGCAGTCCCCAACCAGTATGTTGAGCCTAGGAGTTCCAGGAAGGTCATAATGCAGTTTTTTTTTAACTCTACTACAACTGCTCTTCATGGAAGCAGGTAATAAAAATAATAATAGTAATAACTAATTAAGCTATATAAATATATAGCACTTTGTGCCAAACACTATGTTCAGCACTTTATAATTAGTTTCTAATTTGATACTTACAACAACCCTGGGGAAGGGTAGGGTAGGTGCTATTATTATTATTCCTATTTTATAGTTGAGGAAACTGAGGCAAACAGGTGAAGTGACTTGCCCAGGGTCATGCAGCTGGTAAGTGTCTGACCCCAGATTTGAACTCAGTTCTTCCTGACTCTATCTGCTGTGCCATCTAACTGCCCATCCAGGCAAATACATGAGTGTAGGAAATATAATGCAGTGCCTAAGTGCTGCTCCACTCTAGGTTTCCTCAGAGTGGCAGAAAAGTGAATGTTGAGGCCCACTTTTCTCCTCATAGTTCTGTTCCAGCCATTGCCTCAGTAACTGACCATTTCAATTGGCTAATTCATCCCTAGTGAGGTAAGTAGGGTGTAGACAAGTACAAACTTTATGTGGAAAGAAACTCTCCCCTGCCCGCTCGTCATCATGCTCTGTTTCCCAATGTGCTTGAACTTTCCCCTTCTGCCCTTCTGTCTCTCCAAGAATTGTGTCAAATCCCTCTCTGTCTTTTCCAGTCAATAGTCAAAATTGACTACTCTTTCCTCTTCATCTGCCTCCATGAACAGGTGAGTGGAGTGAGGGCATTATTCATGGGAAGACATTTCTGAACAAATGCAGAGAAAAAGGAAACAGACCCAGAAGAACAATATATACAATGAATATAATAATGTAAATGGAAAAATACCGAAAGGTAGCTGGTCTTGAGCTCATTATAAGAGACCAAGCTATATCTTGGATCAGCAGATGAAAAAATACCAGTGGCCCTGTTTTGGTAAAGAGATAGGAGACTATAGATGCAGAACAGATGCACTTTCTGTCGGAAGCAGTCATTGTGATGGTTAATTTTGCTTAGCCAGTTTTCTTTATTCCAAAGAAATCTTTAGCGAAGTGGAGGAAGGAGGACATATGGGGAAATCTGGTGTCAAAACAAAAGGAAGCAATAAAACTTATGCAAATCAATTACTTCCTTAAGTTCAGTGGTAAAGTATGAAATACAAAAGCAGTAAATTTACCAAGAATGGCTGACTCTGTCTTTTGTTTAATGTCTAATGGACAATTCTCTTCATTTTTAACAAGGAGTAGCAAATAGAGGGTCAGAATTCACACTTGGTTATTGATTCAAGCTGAGATTCCTTTTATTTTTCTAGGGAAAAAAGAGGCAAAGTGGGAGAAAGGAATAAGGGTGAGACTCTGGTTAGGATGGTAGGACCAAGTGGTCAAGATGAGGAATCCGTCTTCAAAAATTTCAGATTTCTTTTTTTAAATCAGGTAGAATAAGACAGACAAGCAGTAGTGTATGTTTAACAATGGTTCTCTGGGGGGATAAAAAGAATGTATACATAATACACTTAAGTCTAATCTACATTATTAACATTTTCTATATCATTTTTAAAGTCTAAACCATCAATAAAACAATAAATCAAGGCCTGACTTGTAACATTTGATGAACTGAGGTGTGAATTGTCACATTGAAAATTGGACAATCGGCTTTCTTGAGCTAGTTTGAGCTGGCTCCAGCACACCCTTGAAAGCGAACCAGTTTATTTGGAATCCTTTGCTCATGATCACACCAAAAAAAATTAAGGGGGGCACTGGGAATGGAATCTAGGCCTCTAACCTTGCTGGGTAGTAAGAGAGTGATGGTGGAGAAAAGGTTAAGATATACTTTGTATAAATGTCACAAAAATACATATCAACTTTTAATGTTGTAGAAGTATGAATCTGCATTTGGAACTCAGTTTTTTCCCCTTTTATTTCTATTTCCTAACATTACATGGTTCACAGTACATTTTAAAATACATCTTAAAGTAAAGTAAAAATTTTAAAAATGCATCTTAAAGTGCTTCTATGAAGGAGGAAACATATAGCTGAAGGGTGAACCACAGGGATTTGAGCGAGATAAAACTGTTTAGGAAGCTAAACTGCAAAAGGATCTGGGTGAAAAGCTTAGCCAAATAATTCACCCCTTTTAGTTTGAATTTCACCTACTTTCACCACACCAACCCAAATAATTCCTTAAACATCTGAATCCAGAGTTACATGGCTTCTATCTTCTTTGCAAGAGCTTATGATAACTTAGTATAGTCATTTCTTGCTCTCATAGGTACATAGAATGATGATCTCCATCTCACAGTAGAGAGAATCCTTGAAGTCATGAGTCTAGTTCAGTTCAGTTCAATTGGATTCAAATCAATAAAATTTGACTGAGTACCTTCAGTGTGCCAAACACTGTGGTAGGCACTGGAGGTACAAAGAGGAATCAAAAACAATCCCTTCCTTCAAGAAGCTTATGTCTTACTGGGAAGAAAGTAATAAAACACAAGTGAAAATAAAACATAAGTAAATATGTACTATTAACCAATGTGATGTGAAAGGGAGCTGGTTAGGACACCCCACATCAAGTGACTTGTACCTCCTCTAGTCTAGGTGATGTAATCACTGGGAGTATGTGTCAGATGACACAGACAACATGATGTTGAGGTTTTAATGGAATGTAAAGGAGGGTTTAGCCACTTTGGGATTGCCAACTTTTGGTAAAGGTGAAAAAAATCTTCAGTCAAGCTTGTTGGAAAGACACCTGACCATCGATTGGTTACGATCAGCCAAGCTGACCTTTAAAAGCTAACTTGCACCTCCACCTCTTCAGTAAGTCAAGGCCAAGGAGCTTAAGGAGTGTGTGACCCATGACAGGCTACAAGAAAGTTGAGCTATGGAAGATGCTCCTAAAAGGGAATTAGTCACTGCTGTTGACCTTGCATCTCTACTTTGCATTTCTTTCTCCTACCCTCCCTTCTGGACGACTCTGCTATTTTCATCAGAGTTTTTTGCCCAATAGGAGACAGTACCCAGGAGGGAAAAGAGATACTTATTGAAAGAAATTCTGAGGAGTGTTACCCCTGGCAACAGACGTGAGATTCAGCTATGGATTTAAGAGGGAATTATCCCTGGAACTAAGGAGTTCAGGGAACTCAGCTGAGCAAACCCAGTAGAGATACTATACCCAGGGGATGGTAGTATGGAACAGTCCAAGAGGAGATAGGACCATTGGGCCCTGCAGTGCCAGAGGAATGAGTTGTCTTGGTCATACGTGTTCCCTGTGTACTTCACTACCAAAAATCTCTCTATCTGTGCTCACTTTTTTAACTGATGCTGTGTGTATTAGTGAGAGAATGGAGTTAGGTTTATAGGGGGGTAATATTTTGTAGCTACTGTTCCTACTAGACAATGTTTTTGCTTTGAGTTAATTGTGTCTACAGGCTATTAAAAGTAAATCTGTGGGTGCGGGTTCATGAGTTATCATTTTTAGAGTCCACATCCACAGACTCCTTTGAGCCCTAGACAGTCACCTCTCAGCCCCCAACCTGCAACCTGCAAGTATTAAACTGAGTGAGTGTTCTAGAGGAGGCACTATGCAAAATAAATAAATTTAAAAAAAACCAACCATTAACAATGGGAAGAGGTATAGAAGAGGCCTTGTATAGGCAGTAGCATTTGAGCTGTGCCTTGAAGGGAGTTAGGAATTCCAAAAGGTGGGAGGAAGGAAGAAGAACATATCAAGTGCTAGGGAGAGCCTGTGAAAATGCAGAGACAGGAGATGTGATATAGAGATGTCAAGCAACCAGCCTTTGGTCCACATGGATCCCACAACACTATTGAGTGAATGTGGCCTGAACTAGATTAACCTATAACTGGGAAATATTTAACACCATAAATTAAAATACAACAAAACATAGATAATATTACATCTTAAAACTAAGCCAATACGTGGCCCATAGGGTTCCTTTATGGGCCACCCCCCCCCCTGCCTCCTCTGCCATTTGTATTTGAGTTTTGATACCACTGGTGCAATGTATATAGCAAAGGCTGTGCAATTGGATTGTGGAATATCTCAATGATATGAAAAAAAGAACCCAGAAAAATAGACTGGGGCAAGACCAAGTGCCAAACAGAGTAGTTGATGATATATGCTAGTGGCAATAGGGAATCAGTGAAATGTCTTGAGCCGAAGAGCGACAGGATCAGACCTGCATAGATCAGGAACACCAATTTGACAGTGGATGGTTAGAGGCGGGGCTAGGGAGAGGTGAAGGGACAATTTATGAGGTTACTGTAACAGTCCAGATGAGGAGTGAGGAGCACTTAAAAAGAGGCATGACTAGATGAGCTGGGGATAAGTTTGTCAGTCATATTGTGAAGGCATAATCAAAAAGAGTTGGTGATTGGCTGGTTATGGGGGATGCTGTTTGTGATGACTATCATCTCTATGCATGTGGCTTACAGATTTGTATAGTTCAGCCCCATTTCCTTCTTTGAACTTCAGCCCTGCAACTCCAATTTCCTACTGGACGTTTTAAACTCGATGACTGCAAGGTATATCAAATATATCTATAACAGAATTCATTATCTTTTCCCACAACCCACCCACTCCAGATTTCTGCTTTCTTTTGAAAGCTGTACTATTTCCCAACCTACCAGGTCTACAACCTGAGTGTCATCCTCTATTTCTCACTTTCCCTCACACCACACGCTTAATTAGTTGTCTACTCTACTTTTATACCTTCAAAACATCTTTGCATCCAACATTTCTAGTTACATAGCCACCACCTTAATTCAAGCTTTCATGGTATCTCACATAGATTATTACAGTGACTTCATAATGGCTATCCCTGACTCAGGTCTCTCTCCACTCTGTACATACTCCAAATGGATGTCAAAGTGATTTTCCTTAAGTGCAGATTTGACTATGTCATCCTTCTACTCTAAAAAAAAAATAACCCAAAAGAAATAAACATCCTCCCAAATAACTCAAACATGTGACTCCTCATTGCCACTAGGGTAAAATACAAATTCCTCTGTGTAGCTTTCAAAACCCTTCATAACATGTCCCTGAACTCTGTGATTCAAACTGGCTTTATCTCTGCTTCTCCCACATGATATTTCATATCCCATCTTTATACTGACCATCTCTCATGCCTGAAAATACATGCCCTTCTCTCATTTTCAACTTTACCTCCTAGAATCCATCTCTTCCAGCAAGGTACAGTGTAAGTACCTTTTTCTCTTTAAAACCTTTCCTGACCTTCCCAGTCCTTACCAACAGCTAGTGTCCTGCCTTCCCAACTGTCCATCTTGTGTTTATTTTATATTTTATGCATATATTACATCATATATACACACATCAAAGATGTACTTTTCTCCCTATTAGAATGTAAACTTCTTGAATTAGAAATATCTTTAGTCATATGAAAAAATGTTCTAAATCACTATTGAGTAGAGAAATGCACAACAAGACAACTCTGACATACCATCTCATACCTATCAGATTAGCTAATATGACAGAAAGGGAAAATGATTAATGTTGGAGAAGATGTGGGAAAATTGTGACACTAATGCATTGTTGGTGAAGTTGTGAACTGATCAACATTCTGGAGAATGTTTGGAACTATGTCCAAAGGGCAATCAAATTGTACTTACCTTTTAATGCAGCAATACCACTACAAGATCTGCATCCCAAAGAAATTATAAAAATGGCACAAGGACCCACATGTACAAAAATATTTATAACAGCTCTTTCTGTGGTGTCAAAGAATTGGAAATTGAGAGGATGCCCATCAATTGGGGAATGGCTGAACAAATTGTGGTATATGAATGTGACGGAATATTATTGTGCTATAAGAAATGACAAGCAGGTGAACTTCAGAAAAACCTGGAAAGACTTTTATGAACTGATGCAGAGTGAAATTAGCAGAATCAGGAGAACATTATACACAGTAACAGTCACATTGTACGACTGACTTTGATAGACTTAGCTCTTCTCAGCAATGCAAGGATCTAAGACAATTCCAAAAGACTCATGATGGAAAATACTAACCACACCCAGAGAAAGAACTATGCAGTCTGAATGCAGATCAAAGCATACTATTTTCACTTTTATTTTTTGATTTTTCTTCTGTTTTTCATGTTTTTTTTCCTTTTTCTGTTTCTTCTTTCACAACATGGCTAATGTGGAAATATGTTTAACATGACCGCACACATATAACCTGTATCAGATTGCTTGCCATCTTGGGGAGAGGGAGGGGAGAGAGAGAGAGAAAAATTTGGAGCTCAATCTTACAGAAATGAATGCTGAAAACTTTCTTTACATGTAATTGGAAAAAATACTATTTGCCAAAAAAGTAATGTAAACTTGAAAGGAGGGATTATTTTATTCTTTGTATTTATATCCATTTATATCCAGCTAGGTGGCACTGGGGATAGATATGCCAGAGCTCAAAATCAGGAAGACTCATCTTCATGAATTCAAATCTGACCTCAGACATTTACTAGCTGTGTGACCTTGGACAAGTCATTGAATCCTGTTTGCCTTAGTTCCTCATTTGAAAATGAGCTGGAGAAGGATATGGCAAACCACTCTACTATCTTTGCCAAGAAAACCTCAAATGGGGTCACAAAGAGTCAGACACAACTGAAATGGTTGAACAACAAAGTATCCCTAGCCCCTGGATGGTGCCTGGCACCTAGTAGATGCTTAATGAATATTTATTCATGGATAGATTGATTCCAAATGATTTAAAGCCTCTAAACCAAAAGATTCCTAATCTGGGATCTATACATTTTCTTTAAAAAAAATGCAAACTTTTCAATATAACTTTTTATGCATTAAAAAAAAACATTCCAAGAAGGGGCCTATAGTTTTCATTGGACTATTGGAGGCATCCATAACAGAAAAGAAAAAAGAAAGGAGGATGAAGGCTAATTCTAACCCCTTTTAACTCTTCTATAGCAGATGTCACTGAGCACTGAATCCCACCTGAAACAAAGCAACAAGTGATTGTGAGTCTCATAATTTCCTTTCCTTTATTCATGAAAGACTACTCTAATTAGATACAAGGTTGGATCCCAACCGTTAATAATCAAACAGTGGCACATTGGCGATCAACCAAGAAGTTGTAAACCAAATATGTCTCTGTATTTTCAGAATAAAAGAGGATTCTATACTAGCTAAGAGAGGGCAGAGAAGCATCCCCACTCTCCTTGTGTCTACTTTAGCCCTGTATGGCAGGTGCATAGAGCTCTGGCACTTCACCCTAGCACACAATTTGTTTTGGAAGATGAGAATGATAGGATCCAGGAGGCAACTCTTTTCCACTCCCCTACCCTGCATTGTACTATTACTCTTCTACTTTCTTTCTCTTCCCTTCCCCTGCCCCTCCCCACCCTCCCGGTCCCCCCCCCCGGAGAGTAGAGACCTGGGTTCTATTGCCAATCCTCCCCCCACCCATACCCCTTTAATTATAGAATTCTCACCAACTGCTGAATCTCGTGTATCAGTTTTTCAGGCTAGCCATTTTCACATAATCCCCAGTGACACCTAAGAGGGGGGCAGCGAGGCCTCATTGGATGTTAGGAAGGCATTGTGAAACTTTCTTTTGTGTGGAGCCATAAAAGCTTAAGGTTCTCTTGCATTGTACTGCGGTCCTGTGAATAAGAATACGCTTTTTCCAGAAGCAGGCTGCCAATTCCAAGGCTTAATTAGGGCTATCAAGCATCCCTCTTCTCACAACAAATGGAGAGAACACGAAAAGTCTGGGGAAGCAGTATTCTCTCTCTTAAGGGCCCTTTCTGAGTTTTGCAAGCCCTCCTAGATGTTTTGATGAGCAACCAGGGATTTAGCAGCAGCAGAATATTTCACTTCTTTCTGCCTTCGTGCCTGTTGATTTTGGGGGGGCATTGCAAGAGCTTTAACAGTTATAAATAAAACATAAAAATTAATAAAATAAAGGATCAGAGCATGTTAGAGTCTTTGAAGATCTAGCCAGGTCTGATTTTCCTTGGGATGCCAAAAATAAATGTCCAAGAAAATAATTATTTTTAGGAAATTGTCAGGGTATACAACCTTTAATTTTTTTGTTTATCAGCTTGGAACAGATGTATTTTTTTTCCTCAAGTGATGTTGTTCTACTACCTCTAATTCTTTCCACCTCTGCTAGGTGGGTAAAAGTGAAATTTTGTTACTCCCTCCTGTTAGTCCAACTGTTAGATCCCATTACTTGGAGCAGTTGGCATAGCTCAGCACCTTAAGTTATATCTGGGAAATGTGGATTTGAAAGGCTTAATCCTTCAACTGCTTTGTGCTACCACTTGACCTTGAATGAATCGTTCTACCTTGATGTTTGGGGGAGGAGAAAGAAACAAACAATAGGCTTTAAACAACCAATGAGCTCACTGCAAGTGATTTAATGAACAACAATCTTGTTGGTCACCTACCTTATGCTGGGTTGGCATTGAAATGAAGAAAATCATTAGGACACACAAGGAATCAGTACTCACTTTTATTTTGCAAATGGGCTGTAATTCCCACTCATTCAATCTACTTCTTACTCCCATTACTGTGGATACGACCCTCCAACAAGCTCCAACATGGTTACATTGGCCAGGAGATGAACCCTGGCCAACTGCTCAGAAGGAAATGTTCACCACTGCACTACACGAACGTATTTCAAAAAGAAGTAATCAGTAAATATTTGTTAACTGACTGAATTCTGGTCCTGAGATCTGAAGGTGATGAAGTTACAGCAGGTGATTAGAACAGTGAATTGATTACTTTCTAGACTGGATTCAGTCTGAAGGACTGAAAACTTTCTTTGATGATGTTTGAATTAGACACTGCTGGTGATTGTGTTTGTACCATTACTGATCTCAACTGATTTCTTACTTGGAATTCTAACTACAAAAAATAATAATAATAATAGTAAATAGTTTCATGTTGTACAATTAGCCATTTCTTATTTATAAATGTACATATCATCTCTCCTTGACAGTAGAGATTGCTTCATTCTATGGGTTTGTGCCCCCAGGGCCTAGCATAGTGCTTGACACATAGTAGGCACTAAATAAATGCACACTGATTCATTGATTGATTGAGGCAGCATATCTAGGATCGTGACATTAGCATCTACCTATAGAGGAGCTGTGGGAAAACAGGTACTCTAATTCAGTGGTGGTGGAGCTAGCTCAACCATTCTGAAAAACAGTTTAGAATTACCCTCCCAAAACCTGTTAAACTGGGCATGCCCTTTGACCCAGCAATACTGCTATTAGACTTACACACCAAAGAGATCAAAGAAAGAAGAAAAGGATCCATGTGTACAAAAATATTTATAGCAGCTTTATTTATTTAATTTTTTTTTTTGGTGGCAGCAAAGGATTGGAAATGGAAGGGATGGGCATTAATTGGGGAATGGCTGAACAAATTATGATATATGTGATGAATACTATTATGCTGTGAGAAAGTATGAAAGAAATATTTTCAGAATGAGCTGGGAAGATTTATATGAACTGATATAAAGTCAAGTAAGCAAAACCAGGAGAACTATTTATATAACAACGACATTGTAGAGACAATGAACTTTGAAAGACTTAGTAATTTTGATCAACACAATGACCAATCACGATTGCAAAGGAGTCATGATGACTACATGCTATCCACCTTCAGATACAGAACTGATGGAAGCAGAGTGCAAATGAAACACATTTTCTTTTGGTTTTTCCTTCCTTCCTTCCTTCCTTCCTTCCTTCCTTCCTTCCTTCCTTCCTTCCTTCCTTCCTTCCTTCCTTCCTTCCTTCCTTCCTTCCTTCCTCCCTCCCTTCCTTCCTTCCTTCCTTCCTTCCTTCCTTCCTTCCTTCCTTCCTTCCTTTCTTCCTTCTCTCCCTCCCTCCCTCCCTCCCTCCCTTCTTTCTTTCTTTCTTTCTTTCTTTCTTTCTTTCTTCTTTCTTTCTTTCTTTTTTTCTTTTTTTTTTTTTCTTTCTTTTTTTTTTTTTTTTTCTTTTTTTTTTTTTCTTCCTTCCTTTTCTTTTTTTTCCTTTCCTTCTTTCTTTCTTTTCTTTCTTTCTTTCTTTCTTTCTTTCTTCCTTCCTTCTTCCTTCCTTCTTCCTTCCTTCTTCTTCCTTTCTTCCTTCCTTCCTTCCTTCCTTCCTTCTTCTTTTCTTTCTTTCCTTTCTTTCTTTTCTTTCTTTCTTTCTTTCTTTCTTTCTTTCTTTCTTTCTTTTTTCTTTCTTTCTTTCTTTCTTTCTTTCTTTCTTTCTTTCTTTCTTTCTTTCTTTCTTTCTTTCTTTCTTTCTTTCTCACTCTCTTTCCCCCTCTCCCTCTCTCCCTGCCCCCCTCCTCTGTGCCAAAATGGGAATCTGATTTGTGTGACTATATATACCTGCAATTGATTTTGTTTTTCTTGCCTTCTCAATGGATGGGGCAAAGGGAATAGGAGAAAGCTGGGAGATAATTTGGAACTGAAAACAAAATAAAATTGAATATAATAAAAAGAAGACAGAATCTAAATGTGGTGTGTCCATTTTCATTGCTAAAGAAGATTTTGTTGTGGAAGACATAAAAGTGTTTAGAGAGAATGCCTTCATGCAGTCTTGAGTCAGCTGTGTGGTACACTATATATACCATCTGGAAACCACACCAAACTCTACTCCTTAGCTTGCTATTTGACTTATTTCCTTATTAATTCTCATCCTGATTTCTAAGGCAATCAAATGGTATGTTCTTACATTCCTCATAAATTAATAGAAATGCACAATCTCATTAAATAATCAATTGGTTTTGAGCCCACATCCAAGTTTTTTTTTTAATAAATGAGATAATTTTCCCCCATAGGTTTTCTCTATTCTCTCTCTTCATATCAAATCCCCTTGTCTCACAGGCTTAAATAAAAATAGATTCTGCTGGCTGTGTAATTTACTAAAAATGTAACAAAAAATACAAAGACATTTTTAAGTATTTCAAAAATATGTCACAGTGAGAAAAAGCACAGCAAAAGTCACCTCGAACCATCAACTTAAAATTCTCATTTTTTCTGAAGTCTGAAATCACAGACCCATCATGCATCTCTCTGGGATTTGTTGGTGTAGGAAATTGCTATATGAAGAAACAACTCTAATAATGTGGTTGGCATCTTCTCTGCCACTAATATTTATAGTGAGTTGGTTAGAGCATTGAGGTTAGACAACATGACCAAGATCACATAGCCCATATATGTCAGAAGATAGAATTTGTACCTAGATCTTCCTGACTCTGATAGTCTCTCGATCTACCATGCCACCTTGGTTCTGTGTAAATTCAAAGAAAAGAGGATGATGGGAAGGGAAAATCTTCCTATTGAAAGTGGTACTTGCTTTGGGTTTTAAAGGAAATAAAATTCCTCTGAAAAGATTGTAAGATGTAAAGTTTAGGAGAGAGTGCATTCCAGGCGTAGATTGCAAATAGTGCAAAGGAAAAGACGGAAAGCAGAGTGTGTAAGGAACAGTAAGAATACCAGTTAGATTAAATCATATAATGCACAAAGGGGAGTCATGTATAATTAAGTTACAAAGATACATTGTTAGTAGGTTGTAAAGAGCTTTTTAAAATTCAAAGCAAGGGAATTTATATTTGATTTCAAAGAGGGCAACTGAAATTTATCAAGTAGAACAATTGTGTGATCATGTCTGTGCTTTAAGAAAATAATTTTGGCAGCTGTGTGGAATGTGGATTGGAGAGGGGAGAAAGCTGAGTTTTGTAAGCCAATGAGGGGGCCATTGCAAGAATACAAGCAAAAAGTAATGAGGTCCTGAATAGGGATGGTGGCAAGCTAAACAACTTTTCTGAATAGATTGCTTCCCTGTGAATCACGAGGAGATAGAATTAAGAAATTTTTTGAAGAAGGACCTATAAGACTTGGCAAATGCTTGGATATGCAGGGTGAAGGAGAATGAGGTGTCAGGGAAGTAAAAAGAGAATCAAAGAATTCTATGAGGGAAAGAGTAACTAGAGCAGAAAAGTGTGTACTGGTGTGAGACCTATAATAGAAGTGACATAGTTTTTAAATACTGAAGGATCAATCATAAAACTATAAAAAATTACACAAAAAAGTTTGTGGGAGAAAAAGTAGATCTCACAATTATCCTCAAAATGGTAAATGAGAAAATATCAGAAACTACCAACACGTCCCCATATCTACAAAATCATTGTTAGCATAATCTACATTTGCCTTGAGGGTATTTATGATAAAGGTTTGTGAATAGAAGAGATGGGCTTCTGTAAGCCATATATTACAGGAGACCATGTATTCATAGTCACACAATTGACTGAAGGGTCTAGAGTGGTAGATTCCAAAGTGGTGGTGGGATTGTTCATCCATGATGTCTGATTTGTGCTTGAATTGGATTTAAGTTAGGCAGAGTTGCACAAAGTTATGTCACAAAGTTATGTCACGCTTTCTCTTCCTGAGTCATTTAAGTTCAGTGGCAGGACAAAAGTCAAGACAACTGGCTTTCACCCAGGATGCAGTAGATGACCTTGGTGTCTCTGATGTCTGACTGAGTTCTAAGGGCTCCATAATGCCTACTGTGGCTGATTTCATGGCCAATGGTGTACTTTGTCCTGCGGCCTGAGCACCTTAGAGCTGAAGCTCTTTGGGGGCTACTAAGGCTCTCTCTCTCTCTCTCTCTCTCTCTCTCTCTCTCTCTCTCTCTCTCTCTCTCTCTCTCTATTTCTCCTCCCCCTTGGAGGGAAAAAGGCAGACTTTCACTAGCCTACGAGGAATTGAAGCCAAGAAATCCTAAGAGAAGCAGGCACAGCATCAGGGGCAGAAGAGAGGTGAGACACAGTGCTGCCAGTGAGCTTGGCCAAGATTCAAATAGCTAAACACAGAATGATGCCAGTTCTGCAGCTCTGTTCCAAAGACACTCCAAACTATTTGACAGACTGAAAGAAAATGAAGAAGTTCTCCCACCGCAAGGAAGCCAGGATCTACCTGGTTGTGTTGCCATCGACCCTGCCACTGGCCATTTTCCCCACTGGAGCAGTCCTACTGGGGCATGGCACCTGGTGGATATCAGGGAAGATGGAAACTTCCTAGCCAAATTTAAGTAAAAACATGATTAAGGGATGGGATTATAAAATAAGCATCATGATTTTAATAAATAAAACCTATGTTGCACTTATATTTGGACTGATGTATCTTTGTGGGTTATCTTTTTCAGTTGTGACAACCATTAAGATAAGGTACTGAGCAAACTAAACTTCAAACTAGACCTTTGGATTACTGTATCACAAAGTGTTAGACCAATAGTTTCAAAAATAATTAAGAATATTCAATTTCATTGCTTTCACTAAAAGTATGATTAATGATAAGAGTGTGAAGGCAAAAAGATTTTGTACTTTAGAAAATAAAACAATAATATCCTGAAATATTTCATTTTAATCTTATCTTACTATTTAATTTTTAACATATATTTTATATTAGGTATAATATACCAGTACATGCAAATTTCATTTCTAAAGATATAGATATCCAATATAGATATATATTGAAGATGTGATTTTTTTTTAATGATAGAGGTGTGTGTTCACTAATTTAGGGAATATAGATCCTTTTGTGTTATTATCAAAAATTGATTTAGTAGAGCACACGTATAGCCTTAATGTTTTTACTACAACCAAATGTCTCCCATGCATTCATCATAGTCATATAAGATTATTTGAAAGATTTCATACCAAGATAATTTTGTTTTATTATGCTCTATTAATGAACCAAGGTGTAAAACAGGGTTTATATCCTGTTTCAGGTGTTTGCTATCATAACAAAGGAGGTTTAGAAGAGAAACCAAAAGAAACAGGGTCTCCTAAAAAATGTTGAGTTCCTGGAGTTGCTCCTGTTTTATGGATGCTGTGGTGATTGCTTCAAGCCCAGAGTATCATGAAGCTTCCTAAATGAGATCTGAAATCATTCAAAATAAATCACCCTATTGACTCAGGAAAACCTAGTGTATAAAGAATGATTATTGTCCAGACTATGATGCATGCTTTGATGACAGATTAGTTAGCTTGCACAATTGACTGGGCTCAGAATTGAATAGGATAGCTATCTACACTATGGAGGGTGTGTGCACATAGGTGACATCATAGATCCATTGAAGTATCCTGGAGCAGGAAAAGTAGCAGATATTTATGATTAGGATCAGGGGTAGTAGTGGAGACATGGAGTATCCAGGAATCTTCCATAGCTCCAGTGGAGATCTTAGTGTGCTTCCAGGTTCATGATTTCAGTGGCATATGTGACTCCTCCCTCTTACTCATCCCATCTAGCCTATCTTTTTCATCTCAAAACCGTCCCTCATATATGTCCTCTTGTTTCTACTCATGAAGCCCTACTTCAGAACTTCATAATCTTTTTGTCTATACTATTATAATAGCCTCTTACTTGGTTTCTTTGTCCCAAATCTCTCCCCATTCTAACCAGTCTTCCACACGGGTGCTAAAGGAATCTGACCATCTCAGCCCACCCTCCAACACATTAAACTTCAGTTGCTCTTCATGGCATCTACAACTGGGCCCTTCTTATCTTTCCAGTTTTCTCACACATTAATTCCCCCCCTCCCCATATTTCCTGCTCCTCATATATGATATTCCAGACTTCCTGTCTTGGTGGTTTTTCATTGATTGTCCACCATGCCTAGAATGCTCTCCATTCTTCCTTGGCTTCTTAGAATCCCTAGTTTCCTTCAAGGTCTATTTCAAATCCCATTTTCTGCAGGAGTCCTTTTCTTGTCCTGCCAGTTTTTATGTCTACCCTTGTCTATATCCATATGTTCTCCTATTACCTTAGAAGCTCTATCTTTGCTTTTGCATTATACTCCTAGAATTTAGAGCAGGGCTTGGCATATAGTGAGAGGTTAATAAATGTTTTTATCAATCAATTACTATGGAAGCCAGGATCTCCTAGGAAAAGAAATCCAACAGTGAGACAATCTAGTTCCTAAAGGGTTAGTGGCAGATGAAAGTTGCTTACATAGTGATGTGATTAAAGATCAGGTGATTAAAACAGGGTCAAGAAAAATCTAGAGGCAAATTGCATGTCCTTATGAAAGATAGGGCAGGACAGGGCAGGAGAGGACAGGGCAGGGCAGGGCAGGATCGGGCAGGGCAGGGCTGGAGAGGGCAAGGGCTAAGCCGGTAGAATCAATAGTTCAGAGCCAAAAGTGAGGGTCAGCAAAACTGGATAATGAATGAGTCAAAGAAAGGTCCTAATCTGGAGCAAAGAGGGTTGTTTTTTCCCCATTGGTGGCCATGAATTTCTTTTATACAAAGGGAAATAGACAATGCGATAACACAAGGTGTGTGGGAACAGCAAAAGGGTTATAGGCTATAGTTTATTGGATTTTACAGTGGCCAGAGCCAGGAGTTTCTGAATATATTAACAGAAAGCAGCTTTTCTGCTTAGATTGCTTCTCTATCTTGGGAAGGAGGGAGAGATGGACTTTATCTAATCATTCTTTTTTTTTTTAATATTCAAGAAAAATGAGGCCCAGAGAGGATAAGTAATTTGCCCAAGATCAAACAGGTAGATAGTTGTTAAGGCAGTACCCAAATCTAGGACTCTTTACTCCTAGTCTAATACTTTCCCTATTGCACAAGATGGAATGGAGCTGGATTATTGAAAATTTTTGATGTAGACTAAGGAATTTGAATTCCATTCACTGGGCATGCAGGACCATTGAAAGCTTCTGATGGGGAGGAGCAGCTTGGTGTAATGGATGGAACATTGGATTTGGAGTCATGAAGACCTGAGTTCAAATCCTGAATCACTCATTAACTGTGTGATCCTGGGCAAGTCACTTAATCTCTTCTGATCTTGTAACAGTGACAGTGGTAGGGGTAGGTAGGTGGCACAGTGGAGAGAGTGGCAGGCCTGGAGTTAGGAAGACTCATCTTCCTGAATTCAAATCTGGCCTGAGATGCTTAATACCTGTGCAACCCTGGACAAAACTTTGCCTCAGTTTCCTCATCTGTAAAATGAACTGAAAAAAGGAAATGGCAAACCACTTATTCATCTCTGCCAAGAAAACCCCAAATGGGGTCACAGAGAGTCAGACACAACTGAAAAAAATCACTGAAAAACAGCACATGACAATGGCATGTATGTTAACTTGGAAGGAGAAGACACAGGAAGTAAGGAGACTATTAAAAAACCTACAATGAATGGCACTGTGCTAAGTGCTCAAAATGCAAACATAAAAACTCTGGCCCTCTCATAGGAGTAAATGACACAGAGGAATGGTGGCCAGAAAAAAAGGAGCTTCAATCTGGAGAGTAAGAATGTTAAATTCCTTGGGGACAGGACTGTCTTTCTTTGTGCTTATATTTGCATCCCTAGTGATTAGTATAGTGGCTGGCATATAGGAAGCCCCTAATAGATGCTTCTTTTTAAATTTTATTTTATTTTCAATTTATGGAATAAAACAAACATTTCCATAACATAGTATAATAAAAAAAGATGATTACATGTGAAACTGTCAATCTGTTATGTGTGACTTGCTATTCCTTTTAAATATATGATAAAGTTATAATGTAAATTTCTTTTTTCTCTTTTTCCTTTTTTTCTTCCCTTACTCACCCTCCCTACCAGAAATGGCTACCATTAGACACAAATATATATATATATATATATATATATATATATATATATATATATACACACACACACACACACACACACACACACACACACACACACATATACATATATATATGCACACACATATATATGTATATATATATATATATACATACACAATTATTCTATTTATCAGTTCTCTCTCTAGATGGAAAACATCTTTCTTCATATGTCCTTTATAGTTAACTTGGATAGTTAAAATAATCTTTTTTTTACTTTCTTTTTAAAATTAATTTATTTTGAATTATCAATAACCACTTCCATAAGCTTTTGAGTTTTAAATTTTTTCCCCTTTTCTTTCCCATCTTTCTCCCCAAGATGGCACACAATCTTATATAGGCTATACATATACATTCCTATTAAACATTTTCACATCAGTGATGTTGTAAGTAAGAATTAGAACTAATAGGAGGAACCACCAGAAAGAGGAAACAAAACACAACAGAAGAAAAAAATAGCAAATAGTATGCTTCGATCTGCGTTCAGAGTTATAATAATCTTGACTAGACTTGACTTGACTTGGGTTATTGGGATAGTGGTGGTGCCATTAAGAGAAACAAGAAAAACCAGGAAGAGGAGAATAGTTTGGTAAAGGAAAAAAATATGTATTTACTTGTAAATACGCTGAGTTCCATAAAGTTTCAGGACATGTTTTATGGAAGAAATCGGTTTCAATTAACAGTGACGTGAAAGATTGATATTGCAGGTATTGTCAATGGTACATGGTAAGGAACTGAGGTTAGAAAGGGCTGACTTTTGATGAATGGTGTGTAACCCATATCTGCAGTGTAAAAACACATAAAGGCAAGGAGTGTAAGATAAGGCCAGAGCCTAATGAATCAATAAGGTTTTAATGTAGATACTTAAATATGTATCATCATATCACATCAATTATTTGATTAGTCATTGCTGTCCTAGTATTTGCCACCTTCACTCATTTCACCCAGCTGTATATCTCATAGTCTAAAATATTTACCAGCTACAAAACTCTCCAAGGAATCTAGGAAATTAAATAGGTTCCAGGCTTCCTACCGACTGCTTCTGTCCCATCTCCTCATCTCATTTTTCATTAAAATTCTGTGTTGACCCTCTGCTCCAGCCCAGCACATCTGTTTTGGCCTGACTTACTTCTTGCTTCATTGCTTCTCCAAATGCTGTATTCTCTGCCCTCTTCTTCAAACTCCTCCTCTCTTCCATTTACAAATTCCTGCAATTTTAAAATCCAACTCCAAATTAATTTCTTTTAGAAAACCTTCTTTGTTCTTACATAAATTTGAATATACCACAAATCAAATTATATGCCTTGAAGCACAGAATTACATGTAAAAAAAAAGGCAGAAAAAGGCACCCAAAAGTTGATTAGCCAAGAGCACTTAGAATGTCCTCTAGCACTAGTATTGTTATGTGTAAAAGGATTCTGTTAACTGATCTGGACTTGTTAGTATGTTCATGCATGCGTTTCGAAACTGGGCTTTAGGCTGTGTGTTTATGTTTTGTCTTCGTCCTCATCGGCAGGAAGGGCAGTTTCTGTTTCTCTTATTTCTTCACTAAAACCCAACTCTAAAGACTCATCATGGTCTACAAGTGAATCAGTATTCTTCATTGTGATAGGGCGCAGTAGGGTACAGCCAAGTATGACCAAACTGGAAAGACTTCCTATTCTAATGGTGGTCTAACTCATGCAGAGTGTTGCCACATGCTGGCCAGCTCTGTCAATGGAAGTTCTCCATTTATAGATGCTTGGGAGACAGCTTTTTTTTTTTTTATTCCCAGAATTTAGCACAATGACTGGCACGTAATGGGTGCTTAATAAGTGCTTATTTATTGATTTATTCATTACTTTTGGAAGAGTTGTGATGATATGAGGGTAATGCCTTGGAGATTATACCCCTGAAGTGTTGTGAGAAAATATTTATACATTTGTTCTTGCTATAATTTTGAAGCATATATTTTGAAGCTTTGGAGTAGATAAACCAGTCCTAATATTATCATCTAACGGGGGAGGGGAGGAGGACACAGCAGCGGGATCTTGAGCCAATGACAGCAGAGAATAGATAGATACTTCCAAACACCTCAGGATATTCTAGAACCCTGATTGGGAGTTGTTGCCTGGTTCTAGGACAGTGAAACAGAACATATTCACTACTATAAAATAATAGATTTAGGGATGAGACGAGTTCTTAGAGACCATTAAGCCCAACCCCTCATGTTATATTGAAGTATAGCTAGTAGATGGAGGTGTCTGAACAGAGATTTTATATATATACACACACATATATACATATATATGACACCATTGAAAGTTTAGTCTGCATTGTTAATATTTTCTCCACCACTTAAAGTCTAGACAGTTAGCAAAATAATACATCAAGCCCTGATTTAGAATGTTTGCCAATTTCTAAGGTATAAATGTTCACACTGAGATTTCACAATCTTAAGGCACTTCCAGCACCCCCACCCCATGTAGGATTTGACCAGGTCTTTCAAAATCCCAGTTTATTCACAAATACAGTGTCGATTTTTCACTTGCTTTGTTTTAAGGGATGTCTCTCTGAGATTAAGAAGGGAAACTGAACAGGGAAAAAGTGAAATAAAAACAAAAGATATCAGTAAAAATGTATTTATTATGAAGTGCAGGGCCAGTTTACATATTTACCAACCAAGAACCAGTCTTGCCACCAGCCTGTTAGCTGTACTGGTGAATTTTGGGGGCCACAGCAATTCACATTAAAAAAAATTATTAATTCAGTTCAATTCAACAAGCTTTGTTAAGCACCTTCTATTTACCAAGCACACTGCTAAGAGCTGGCAATACAAAAATAAAAATGAAACAGTGCCTGCCCATAAGGAACTTGCCCCCATAGGAAAAAAAAAAGCAACATAACACTCATAAACATATATACAAAATGAAGCCTGAGGTAATGGAAAGTGGGTTTTGTTTTGTTTTGTTACATTTTTTGAAAAAATAGCACTAACAGAAGGGAGAACTGAGAGAGATCTGCTATAGGAGATGGAAACAGAAATGTTCTTTGAATGGAGAATTCTAGAAGGTGGAGGTGAAGATGTAGAACATTACAGATATGGACAGCCTGTGCCAAAGCATGGGAGGCTGGAGGTGGAGGAGCATGCATGGGAGAGAGCAAGTTGGCTAGCCTGCCTGGAACCCAGAGTGTTTTAACAATAATAATATCATAACCTATTTCTAAAACAATTTTTATTGTTGTTCACACATGTTAATTGTATCTGACTCTTCATGACCTCATTTTGGGTTTTCTTGGCAAAGATACTGAAGTGGTTTACCGTTTCCTTCTCCAGCTCATTTTACAGATGAAGAAACTGAGGCAAACATGGTTAAGTGACTTGCGCAAGTGTCTGAAGTCAGATTTGAACCCAGGAAGATGAGTCTTCCTGATTTCAGGCCCAGCACTCTATCCACTGAATCGCCTACCTGCCTGGCACTGTTATTATCTCCATTTTATAGATGAGGAAACTGAAGCAAAGGCAGAACTTGCCTAGAGTCACAAAGCTAGCAATTATCCAAGTCTGGGTTTGAACTCAGGCCTTCCTGATTGCAGGTTCAGAGCTCCATCCACTGTGCCACCTGGCTCTGCAGATGGCCTTAAGTTAGGGAATAACCACCCTGATGAAATCACAGATCTTCAAACAATGAAAATATTTCTTTTGAATCTTTGTCATATATGGTCTCTAGTACATAGCAAGCACACAACAAGTGTCCTTGGCTAATGGACCTAAAAAGGGCCTACGGTATGGATTTCTCAATAACTGTTTGTTTAATGAATGAATAAATGAACTTCTAAATGTCCGCTTCAACTCTTTTCTACTGTTGGCTTCAGCTTTTGATTCCTTTTCTCTGTTCTCTCCGCTGGGTCAGTTTTTTTCCCTCCAAGATCACTGTGTTATAATTTATTCAGAGCATTATATTGACCCTGGGTGCAGTTTCCTATATACTTGTGAGAGGGTGCTCTCTTGGGAGCCCATCAGAAGCCATCAACCAGTGCATAGATGGTCAAAATTTCCCCACTTTCTGTGTCAGGTCATCAGGAGTGATCAAGAAGTCAAATGCTAGTAATATTTCACATTTATGAGCTGCAATAAACTTGGAGGAGGAAAAAAAACACTTATTCTTGAAAGGGTACAATAAAAAGGAAAGTAAGATATTAATACACAAATCTCCCACTTCCCAGGAAGACTGAAGATCTTGGAGACTTCTCCCAAAAGACTAAGTTCACCATGAAAAAAAAATGGCCCCAAACCCAGAAAAATCAGATCACATTTCAGAAAATCACAGGGTATTTGAGCTGGAAGGGACCCCCAAGGCCATCTAGTCCAGAGTCTTCATTTTATAGATGAAGAAACTGATGGTCAAGAAATTTGCCCAGGGACATACATCTTCTCTGTGGGAGAAATAGAGCAAAAACTTAAGCTCCCCAACACTTAAGTGCTCATTCTAGTAAAGCCCATTGTTTGTAAATAAATAGTATTTTTCAATAAAAATAGAAAATATGATGAATAATAGTATTTTATATTTACATTGTGCTTACCATATACCTGGCACAATTATAAAGCTAAGTGTTTTACATTTGGTCTCTGCAATAGCCCTAGGAGGTTGGTGCTGTTCTTCTCCTCCTTCTCCTTCTTCTCCTTCTCCTTCTCCTTCTCCTTCTCCTTCTCCTTCTCCTTCTCCTTCTCCTTCTCCTTCTCCTTCCTTCTCCTTCTCCTTCTCCTTCTCCTTCTCCTTCTCCTTCTCCTTCTCCTTCTCCTTCTCCTTCTCCTTCTCCTTCTCCTTCTCCTTCTCCTTCTCCTTCTCCTTCTCCTTCTCCTCCTCCTCCTCTTATTATTATTATTATTTTTTTTACAAAAGATTAAATCACACAGCTACTAGTAAATATATAAGGCTGGATTGGAACACAGGTCTTCCTCATTCTATGCTCAATGCTGTAGGAACTGTACCATGAACAAACAAAAAACCAACCCCAACCCTCTAAGACCAACAAAAATAAAATTGAATGTAAAATAAATCTTTGAAAAGCAGCGATGTATATCTGTTATTTATTGGTAGTATAATAAGGGCCCATTTAAATGTAATATATTATATCTTCTTAGCATATAAGCTCCTGGAGGGAAGGGAGTGTGACATGGCTATCATCTCTGTGAAACCATATGCACTGAAGGTGTCCCCAAACATTTAACAGCTGTGCTAATAATTAATGTCTTTTATTTGATGCAATTTGGGAATTTTCAGTTTAGCATCCTGAAACATTCTCCAGAATGCCTCTACTGGGGGGCGGAGCCAAGATGGCGGAGTGAAAGCAGTGACTTGCTTGAGCTCTCCCCCAAACCCCTCCAAATACTCATAAAAATGGGTCCAAACAAATTCTGAAGCAGCAGACCCCACAAAAAGACAGAGTGAAACAAATTTCCAGCCCAAGACAACCTGGATGACTGATCAGAAAGGTGTATCGTGCCAGGCTGGGAGTGCAGCGCAGCGTGGCGTGGAACCTGGAGCAGGCCTCGGAGGACTGAATCTCGGGCAGCTGTGGCGGTTTCCAGACTCCTCAATCCACCAATGCCAAAGACAACTTAGAAGGTCAGTGGGAAAAGTCTGTTTGTGTTGGTGCTGAGACAGGAAGGCGGGGTCTCAGCTCCATTCCCCAAGAGCGTGGCCCTGGCGGGGGCAGCTGCTTCCCAAGCTCCCGGCCCACAGACTGAGGGGGAATCCAGCGGCTGATCAGAGAGGGACTGCAGGGATCTCTTTGCCAGTGCTGAGGCAGGAATCTCTTGCTTTGCCCGTGTGTGGATCTGGGTCACAGTTCCGGGCGGCGGTGCTGGGGTGAGGAGGAGTGCTGGCGTGGTAGAGCTTGGGGTGGCTGTGGAGAGGAACCCTTCCTCACAGTGACAGGACAGAAAGGAATACTTGTGGTCACAGGCCAGGAAAGGAGTAAACACCTCGCCCTTATCATACCACCTTGGAAGAACTGAAAATTTACAGGTCCCTACAAGTATCTCTGAAAACAGCTGTACAAACACCCTAAGCTTAGGACAGTACATTCTCCACATTGGAAGCAGACTCTTACCTTAACAAAAAGTTTAAAACTCAAGTAATTGGCTGGGATCATGAGCAAGCAGTGCAAAAAAAAGTCAGACCACAGAATGCCTCTACTGTTTTGAAAAGTCCAATACTTATATGGGGTCAGCTAGTTGGCATAATATATAGAGCTCCAGGTTGGAAGTCAGGAAGACTCATCTTCCTGAGTTCAAATCAAGCCTCAGACACTTACTACCTGTGTGACACTGGACAAGATATTTAACCAGGTTTGCTTTAGTTTCCTCATCTGTAAAATGAGCTGGAGAAGGAAATAGCAAAGAACTCCAGTATCTCTGCGAAGAAAAGTCCAAATGGGGTCACAGTCAGTCATGACTGAACAACAAAAAAACTTATATGAGGTTTAAAAGCAATCTTAAAAATGAGCTTTAAAGAAACACATTCGATCAAATACTCAATTAAAGAACACTTATGAATGCTTACTATATGCCAATCACTGATGATGCTCTGTGCATACAAAGACAAAGATGAAACAGTTTCTTCCCTCAAGGAACTTACATGCAAAAACTGTGGAAATTTCCCCACCAATCTTTTCTCCATTGTGAGGAAACCAATCGATTGATCAATCAATCAGTAAACATTTATTAAGCACCTACTATGTACCAGGTCCCATGTTAAGTTCTGGGAATACAAAAAGGGGAAAAAACCAGTCCCTGCTCTCAAGGAGTTTATAATCTTATGTGATGGCAGTGTATTGGAAAAAGCACTGGTTCTAGAGTCAGAAAACCTGGGTTCAAATCCTCCTCTTTCTTCCTGCCTCTCTGTATCACTTATTATCTTTGTGATCTTAGACAGACAAGGGCTTCAGTTGTCTCATCTGTAAAATGAGAAAATTGGATCATGTGGATTCTGAGATTCTTTCTGGCTTGAGTTCTATAGTCCTATGATTTGATCTGAGGGTTAAAAAAAGAAGTAAGTAAAAGGTTAGTGGTTTGAAGAAAACAGCTCTTGTTGCCAAATGTTTCTTGTGTAAAATAGCAAAGAAAAAAGGAAAAAAAGACAAATCAGAATAGAGTTTTGAGCATTTTAGAATTATGTAAAATTGCTTCGGGCAACTAGGTGGTATAGTAGATAAAGTTCAGAGCCTGAAGCCAGAAAGATTGAGTTCAAATCTGGCCTCTAACACTTACTGGTTGTGTTACTCTGGGCAAGTCACTTCACCCTGTTTGCCTCAGTTTCCTCATCTGTAAAATGAGCTGGAGAAGGAAATGGCAAACCACTCTAGTATCTCTGCCAAGAAAGCTTCAAATGGGGTCACAAAGAGTAGAACACAATTGAAATGACTGAACAACAACAATAAAATTGCTTTAGAAATAAGCTATGAAAAAACATGGCTCAAAAAGCATAACCCTATAATACTGAATAAAAACATAACTGAACTTTAAATACATAATCTAGAGGGCATTGTTAACAGCAATGAAGTCAAGCTGACCACTGATTTATACTTGTTCATTGTTGAAAAGAAATGATTGATGGGGGTGGGAAGAATATAAAGACATCTGTAAAAAGGCCAAGAGATCTTGAGAAACTTACTAGTTATGTGACTTAAAGGTTTTAATAAATCTCTGATTTTCCCATAAACTTAGACAGCGTTTCTTCATACTGACTACTCATAAGTCCATAGGATTTAGAGAGGAATGGCCTTCTAACCTGTAGTTCATCTCTTTTATTTTACATCTGGGGAAAGTGAGGCTCAGAGAGTCTTTGCACAGCTGTAGAGTTAGTGAGGTGATGGAGACGATATTTAAATCCTGGTCTTCTGATCCTAAGCCTGGCACTCAGGAAGTATCCTTAGTATTTCCTTACTTTGTTGTAATTCAGAGATTGCTTGGGTAGAGTTAATGCCTAAGTGGTAGGTTATTTGGAAAGGTGTACAAAACTAGGACTTGCCAGATGTGGCAACGATTTCATTTGTAGATTGAAAAATTCCCTGACATGTCTGGAGTTGTGATTTCATCAATATGGGTATTAGCAGGATCAAGGATTTGGAGCTGGGAGGCAACTCCAACTAGGAACTTATATGCTAAGAAGATATAAAACGCACTCCATATAAATGGGCCTTTATTACACTACCAGTAAGCAACAGACATACATTGCTTCTTTTTAAAGATTTATTTTACATTCAATTTTATTTTTGTTTGTCTTAAAGGGTTTGGGTTATTTTTTGTTTGTGGTACAATGGCTAGAGAATTAAGCATAGAATGAAGAAGATCTGAGTTCCAATCTCATTACTTTACAGATGTGGAAACTGAGGCCCAGAGAGGTTATACCACTTGCCTTGAGTCACAAAGGTAGTAATTAGCAGAATTGGAACTTGAACCTAGGTCCTCTTGAATCCAAATCTACTGCCTTTTGATTTCTTTCATTGATATCAGTCATGACCCATCCATGCCTAACCATATTGGGCAAAGAACACACTTTTCTTTTTATAACTTAACCACAAAACATCACACAACTAGCTCATGGCTGCCCTCTTCCTGGCATTGCAAAGATGTCAGAGGTACATGCAGATATCTCCCTCCTTCCTACCACATGCCAAGCCCATCTTTCATTATTATATACTTTGATGAAATTTGTGATTGATTATGCATTTAAAAAATTGAGGAATCAAGTATAAATTCCCCTCAGAAATGTCCTTCATTCTGTTACTTAAGATGTTCATACCACTTTTCTTTGTGTTCATTTTTCTGCTGTTAACAAGGAGAAGTGTATTTGAATGACAAGAACACAGGGGATCAGTATGAATAGCTCTCCTCTGCAAAAGAGATGCTTAAGGTTTTAAGTCCGAATTGGGTACAGCTGGATAACACAGTTCTCCTCCTGCCTCTTCCCTCCCTCACCCACTTTTAGCCTGACTTAAATCCTCTGGCTCTTCGTTCTTTCTCCATAGCCTTTTGGTGATCATGTCCCAGAGGGGAGAGCTTTCCTGTCTGGTGCCTTATCTCTGCAGAGCTCTTCCTTACTGTGGTCCCCAGGTCCTGCGTATTTCCAAAGTTTAAGTCAAGCAACTCCAGAATACAATCTTTCCCTCAACAGAAACAAGATCCCAGGAAACTGTCAAGAGCACAAAACAATTGGGGAAAGCAGCTTTTTCTCAAAGTCCTGTTAAACATGCTCATTGGAGGAGGTTGATTCCCACTTAGAGAGGGAGCATCTCGAAGCTGCATTTGATGGTACCCTAAGTATATTTTTTCCTAACTGGTGACCCAGATCCCTTTCTGTGGTTCAGCATGCACTGCAATACAAGGGGAATTTGTTCATGCCTCTCTCCTTTGCTACCTACCACTCCCTTCCCAGTCCTCATAGATAAGCAGAATAAATTGTTCTTTAGGATCTAAATGCTTCCAACCCTGTTCTCTGTCTACAGTTAATTTAGTTTGTGCTTAAAGTACATCGACAGCTACATTTAAGCACAAACAGTTGCCATGGTAACATGGGAGGTTTTCTAAATGCAGTCGATGATGTAATCAATGAAAATGACTATCGCGCCAAATTGTGGTTTATTTCATCTGCAAAGTTTATTCTGTATTTGAATCTATTGTGCTACCCAGAGATTCG
The DNA here is from genome assembly GCF_003287225.1 of Phascolarctos cinereus. NCBI lineage: Eukaryota > Metazoa > Chordata > Mammalia > Diprotodontia > Phascolarctidae > Phascolarctos > Phascolarctos cinereus. The sequence continues at coordinate 44,366,788 of NW_027556402.1, read as the reverse complement.
CCCCTCCTAGGTATAACTTGGAAGTGGAGTTCAATTTCCCATCACTTCCATTTTAGTAAATCTTGTTTGTCCCCATATAGGGATATAATTCAGTTCATATAGAGAAAAAAAGGTGTCAATAGGTTATTTAGGTCTGTATATTTTGTGTATATAGATAGCATAATAATAACAATAATAAGTCATCTCAATATAGCACCCTTGGGTCTTCAAAACACTTTGTTTCATGACAGTAGTACAATACAAGGATTATTCCCAATTCACAGATGAGGAAACTGGGGCCATGGGAGATTGTGTCTTCCTTATGACTAAACACCTATTTCTTTTAGGTGGATTCCAACTCTTGTCTCCTGACAACAATTATACTCTATTTACTCAGTGTACTACACTGTCTCTATTTTCATCTATCTCTCTAACATTATATCTATATCTATATTTGTGTCTATTTCAATATCTTTTGGGCAGCTAGATGACTCAGTGGATAGAGAACTGGGCCTGGAGTCAGGAAGACCTGAGCTTATATCTAGCTTTAGACAATTATTAGCTGTGTAATCCTTGATCATTTTTTTTTTTGCCTTAATCCCCTGGAGAAAGAAATAGCAAACAATTCCAGTATCTTTGCCAAGGAAAAAAATGAATAGTAAAGCCCATGAGGTCAAGAAGAGTCAGACATAATTGAATAATGACTATATCTTTTTGCATAGCAACTTTATCTTAGAAGCATTGATGTCAACCTGAGTTTGAGTATACTAGGGAAACTCTCCACCTGTAAGCAAATAAATAGTTTATGGAATATCCAGAATATAAATAAATAGTGGATCTCCTAATGACTACATTTGAAGCAGCAAGATAATGTGGAAAGTGTACTTACTGGCTTTGACATTAGAGGCCCTAGATTTAAATTCTCCCTCTCATATTTATTATTTGTGTGACCTTGGACATACCTCTTAACCTTCAAGATGGCATTTTCCTCATTCGTAAAATGAGAGGGTCTTGAGTTCCCCCCCAGATCCGAATTATCATATATTCACGGAATATATTCTCATGTAGATCTTTTAAAATCTTACTTTCTGAAGTTACTGAGGCTTCATTAATGTTTCTATTCTGGTAGATTTTTGTGTATGACTTTTACATTTTTAATAATTTTAATGATTTTCTTTAAATAGCTATTTTTGAGTACTTAGTACCTTCAGAGAATGACTGTTGCTCCCTAAAATGATTCTAATAGTGGGACCGACCTCAAAAGCCTCTAAGTTCAGCTCACATATTGCTCTCTTAAGCTAAAAACTTTGGGCTGAAAAATCTTACAAGGGGTTCTATTTTGCTCACATAAGATTTCAGAATGGATAAATGATCTAGCTATAAATAATTAAAAATCGAGAATTATAAAAAAGCTGTATCTTTCACAATTATGGAGTTTTTCTTTTCCCCTTACAACCATAGGCTTTGGATATCCTTTTCCCTTTTTCCTGATGGCCCTGACCCTCAGCAAAAGGCTTGCAACATACAAAACTGACAGCATCTGCTACTGTTTGCTTGCCTGTTCTAGTAAAGTCCTAAGAAGTGAGAGAAAAGGAAAAGGAAAGGAAAGCCAAGTATAATCAATGCTTGCCAGCCAGTCTTTGGAATGTTGGGGGCTTTCAAAAATAAGGTCTCCTACCAGCGTATGACGAATGAATGTATGGACCTGCAGAACAGAGTACTTTGCATGGGTTCTGCATTTTAATCTTTTACTACTAACACATTGTTTTTCCTTTAAACATTAAAATCCAAGCTAAGATAAATTTTAAAGCTGATATAATTTAAATAAGGTGGGGGTTTCTGATCTAAAGACGTCTCATTTTAGTTGCTTTCCTTTTAGTCTTTTAATGAGGAGGCAAAGAAGATACTGGTCTGACCGACAGAGGCAGCTTTACCCATGTGTGACTTACTTCTCTTCCCTGACCATTAATCCTTCAAGTATCATGAAGCTGAGCAGATCACTTCATGTATAACTACTACAGTGTATGCCTCTTAGTGTGATTATAATGCAGTGGAAAGACAACTGGTCTTAGGAGTTAGCAAACTTGAGTTCTAATATCAGCTCTGCTGCTGTTACCTTGGACAATTCAATTAACCTTTCTGAGCTTCAGTTTCCTCATCTGTAAAATGAAGGGTTTGGAATAAATGATCTCTGAGATCTTCTCAAGCTCTTAACGTATAACACTAAAATTTCTATGAGTGTCTGTTTCTCCAATTACAAAGTCAAGAGGTAGGCACATTGATCTCTTCAGTCCTTTCTCCTAGTAACGTTCCATAATGCTATGAATGTTTTGGGAGATATTTGGTTCCCATTCACCAGAGGTCTTCGAGTCAAGGTTGATCGATCACTTGTCATGGTAGGTCATGGAAGGGATTCTTCACTAGCTATGGATTGAACTAGCTGGTTTCTGAATTCCCTTCCAAATATGAGACTTTGTGGTTTCAGGCACTAAATATGACACACTGTAGTTTGAGCAGTTTCATCCTAATGCTTCTAGATCTTATTGGAGCTAGTCTTGTGTGAGAAATAAAATGATAGCAGGAGGAAAAAAACATCAAAGCAATCTTACAGGTCACTGCTTACTTCCCTGTGTACAAAAAACCAATAACAATTCTTGATAGGTTCTAACAATCGAAGGTTGCTTGTCGTATTTTTTTTTTTACTGTCCCTGATATACAGGTCATACAGATTAGGAGTAGGGATGTTGGGACTCCATTTTATTGTATTTTTTTTTGTGTAAGACCCCATTCACATATATTAAATATGGAGATTCAGAAAGACAAGACATCAGGAGCCAGATCCTACCTTGAAGATGGATTATGATTTCAGCCGTATGCCAGAAACAATGAGTCAACTCCTGAGATGCTGGTATCACGCAAATCAATATCCAAAAGATTTCTATTGCTTATTAGCATTAGAGAATTGACAATCCTGAGATCCTCCCAACCCCCATCTTTATATTTTCTCTCTGAATATTAAGTTGTGCTTTATTGATTCCGTGTTGGGTAGAAATTTTTTCAAGGACATATGTAAAGAACCTGAGACATTTAACATTTTGGACATGAAAAAAGTATTCCTAATGCATTATTTTTGGTAATATTGTCAGATGTTATAACTAGCATCAAAGTTCATAAGATTTTATGTACGTTTTAAAGTAGAGAAGATTTTAGAGATCATTTGGTCCAATTCATTTTACAGTTAACATAACTAAGGCCTAGCATGGTTAAATGACTTGCTCATGGTCATACAGGTGGTAAGGGGTGGAATTTGAAATGAAGTTCTCTGACTTCATATCTACTGTTCTTTCCACTACATTGTTCAGTTGTTCAGTCATGTCCTACTTTTTGTGACCCCATGGACCACAGCATGCTAGGCCCTTCTGTCCTCCACTATCTCTTGAAGTCTATCCAAGTTCATAGTTATTGTTTCCATGACTCTATTGATCTATCTCCTCTTCTGCTGTCTCCTCCTTTTGCCTTCAATCTTTCCCAACATCATAATCTTTTTTAACGAGTCCCATCTTCTCATTCTATTCTACCTTACTGCTATTGTTTCCTTGGTATCATTTTGTGAATGAAAAATTCATATGGAAATTTATAGGGTATAGTTTTAATATTGATATCTACTTTATTTCCTCTTTTAAAATGATCTATTCTAAGTTCCCAATAAACATTCAAAGAAATCTTCTTACAAAGTACATTCCCTTAAGAGTTAGTTTCATAGTTAACAAAGATGTGCCCTTTAACTTTAATAGTGTGGGTCTAACCATGGTAGTTTCATTTGACCAGAGTTTTGGTGCCACTCAAGGTTGATTTCATTTATATTGCAAAAAAAACCTGTGCTTTTGCCCCTCCTTCTTAATTCTACATCATTTCATGTGCGCCATCTCATATTTATCGAATTTTTTTTTTAAATCGCAGTTACTTATGGTGTAAAAATATTCCATTATATTCATACTGTTGTTTATCCTGTCTTTAATCATTCAGTACATATTTTCTTTCTAGGTTTCTTGTTATTACAAATCATGCTGCTTTGAATATGTTTTCACTTAAGTGTTTTTCTTTATTGGTATTCTTGGGATAGCCCAGTAGTCAGAGGATGAACAATCTAGCGACTCTGCTTTCAAAATTCCATTTTTTCTCCAGAATAGTTGAACCAATTCCATGAAGAGTGAATTAACGCACCTGTCTTCCAACAGTCCTCTCAACAATGGATCTTGCCATCTTGTAGCAGTTTTATCAGAATGAGAGGTATGATAATAACCAGAAGGTTATTTTAGTTCTCATTTTTCTGATTATTTGTGTTATTGCATATTTGTAGGTGTTTATTGATATCCTACTTTTTTTTCAACCTTTTTCTCATATCCTTTGACTACTACTCTGTTGGCGAATGACAATAATAAAAATTTTAATCTATTTCTTATTTATCTTAGATACCAAATTTTTATGTGATGCATTTGATACAAAGATCCCCCCCCTTCATCTACAATTTTTATTCTGATGCTAGGTGCATTGATTTTATTTGTGCAAAAGGTTTTTAATTTTATAGAATTGAGTTTTCTGTCTTTTATGATGTCTTTTATCCCATTTTTGATTATGAATTTCTCCCTTAGTTGTGAAAGATATTATTCTCAAATTTTAAAAATATGATTGGCTATATCTATTCTAGATCATTTATCCTTGCAAAATTTATTATGGCATAAGGTTTAAGATGCTAATCCTTACTTTTTTACCACTCTGCTTTCCAGTTTTCTCAAGAGTTCTTATTCAATGAAGAGTTCTTTCCCCAAAATATTTGTGTGCTACATTGTTGTATACATTTGTTACGTGGTCTTGCTTATCTAGTGTCTTCCACTTAACCACTTTAAAATGCATTTTACTCAGTACCAAATAAGTTTGGTAATTACTGCCTTGTAGTATTGTTTGAGATCTAATAGCAAACATCAAGTTCTTGTCTTTCTTTCTTTTTTTTGTGGGGAAAGTTATATATTCTGTGTTGTATGCACAAGCTTGCTAGAAACATTTGAAAGAATTTTTATGATTTCAAATGCAAGCACTTTTTCTGCTTAAAGAGATGTCCAAACTGATAGAGTCCCCTCACGCCCTTAGACATCTAACACAAATAATTTTGAAGTCCTATTTTATAGAATTATTAAATATTTCACAGTCAGGATTGAGCAAAGATACAGAGATTAGGCAACAGTGAAATTAAGAGTTAGCTTCATCACACCTAATGATAGTCACTTAACTTATGGCATACCTTTGGAGAACCATTTTCCTAAAACCATTCAATCTCTTTTTGACTACTTCCTTCAACAATTCTTATTCCTATTTGGTCGAATGTAAGCAGCAGAGATATTTCTATTAACTGAAATAATTAAAGAAATTTCTTCCTTCTCCTAAGCAAATTGTTACCTCAATCTGGTCAAGGACCAATCTTTTTTTTTCCTAAAAAAAGAAAAGATTAAAAGAAAAATTCCTGTAGTAAATATTTGTAGTCAAGCCAAAAAAAATATCCTTCCAAACACAAATCTGCCCCCTAACTCTGAAAATGTATGTCTCATTTTGTACCTTGGGTCTATCACCCCTCTGCAAGGGAGTAATTAGTATGCTTCATCATCAGTCCCCCAGAATTATGGTTGAATACTGTTATTTTCTTTACAGTATTGTTCTTATTGCATGTCTTGTTCTCACAATTCCACTCACTTCATTTATCATCAGTACATGCAGGATTTCCCTGGTTTCCTTTAAATCATCACTTTTTTCATTCTTTTTGGTATAGTGCATGAATTCGCCACAACTTCTTCAGCTATTACTCAGTTAACGGGCATCCATTTTTGTTCTAGTTCTTTGCTATAGCAGAGCTAACTTCTATAAACATTATTGTCCACACTGGTCCCTTTCTTTTTCTTTTTTCTTTCCTTTTTGATCTTTGGAGCATAGGCTTAGTAGTGGTATGGCTTGATCAAAGAGCAGGCACACAGTTTAGTGACTTTAAGACATAGTCACAATTGTTTCTAGATTGATTGGACCAAATCAAAATGTCACAAAGAGTGCTACATGCACAGATTTACGTTATCTGTTCATCCACAGTTCTGCAATAATTCTCATTTTACTTTACTGTCATCTGTGTCAGTAAGAAAAAGGGTGAGGTAGAACCTCAGATTTCTCTTAATTTTCATTTGTCTAATTATTAGTGATTTGGAACTTTTTTCTTGTGGTTCTTAACAACTTGGATTTTTTCCTTGAGAACTAGGAATGGCTCTTATCACTTTTTTTTTCAGTTCCTCATATACCTTGGATATGATACCTTTGTCGGAGAAACTTTCTAGAATTTTTTTCTGAGTTAATCATTTCCTTTCCAATTTTAAATACATTGGGCTTGTTTTTTGTGTGCAAAAGAGAGACAAATTTCACATAATAAAAGCTATTCATTTGTTTTCTGTGATCCTTCCTATCACTTGTTTGATCATGAGTTCAACATAATGTAGTGCCCACATTTGTTTCTCTTAAAAATATCCATTTTAATTATTACCTTCCCTCAAATCATGCTTGTCATTCTAGCTTTTTGAGATTCAGAAAAGCATAACATTTTTTTTACTCCAATTCCCCATTTTGTCCCTGTATGAATTGTTAGTTATGTTTTAAGTATGCAAATTATTGGTTTTGCTTTGTAATTCATTCTACTATCCTCTCCTATATATGTGCAAAGTCATATTATTCACATTAATAGTGATAAAAGTTAAATTTCATTTTATCCATCAGCAGATCCTATTATATATTATATATATATATAAAATTTATATTTTCCTTATACATACATATTATATATTCCATTGTATGTATGTATGTGTGTGTATATACACACACACACACACATATCCTTCTTCAAAAAAATAAACAAACAAAAAAACAGCCCTAGGGATCTACGGTGTACTTTTCTCAGAATCATCCAAATCTAATATCCTCCCTTCATCTACCCCTCTCAGTCCAAATCATTGATTCTTGACCTCAATCTCCCCAGGGCCCTCCTCCCCACTTTTTAATCTACTATCCCAAGGTGTAAGGTTTACGGGCAATCCTTTCTCAATTAGACTCTTGGACTCTATAATCCAGTTAAACTTGCCTTATCTTTGTTTCTTTCACATGACTTTCCATTTCCTGTCTCTGTCTTTGGACTCACTGTCCCCCATACTTCAAATGTACTCTCTCCCCCCTTTAAGGCATCTCAAAAAAACCCCACTTTTTTCCTTCAAGATACAACTTAAAAATCATCTTCTTCATGAAGCCATTCCTGATCCCCAACTTCTGATGCCCTCCCTCCCTTTCTTGTATTTATCTTGTGACATATATGCACACACACATGTATATGTATAGATATATGTGTATGTGTATATATGTGCGTGTATTCTCTCCCTCCCTCCATATGTGTATATATGCACACAGGTAATATATATATATATATATATATATATATATATATATATATATGTGTGTGTGTGTGTGTGTGTGTGTAGTTGTGTGCACGCATATTTATATGCATATGTCTTCCCCAATAGAATGCAAACTTCTTAAGCATAGAGATTATTTCATTCTCCATTTTTGTATCACTAGCACCAGCCCAGTGACTGGAAAATAGGAAGTGCTTAAAAAGTAATTTTTGATTATCTGATCGGCTCAGACATGCAACCTCCCCCTTCTTCTCCTGTCTTAGTCCCAGGCTAGCTTCATTCTATTTTTACTATGTTGTTATTAAAACCCTTCCCTTGACCAGTTTGTGGTTCACGGTACACCTGCATTCTTTTACTCTATTCTATTTGTTCATTGTGTTAGGAGCTTTGTTCACTACTCATTTCTTTAGTTTCTCTCCTGCTTTTTCTGTGGGGAATTCCTTGTGGGGCTGTCTTTCTTTTCCCCTCTTTTGGATGGTTTTTTTAAATTTTATTTGGTACATTTCTTGTTTTCTGAGGGGAAACTGGGCCACAAGGTAATCTCTTATTCAGTTGTCTTACTGGTCCACCCTAATGTTTGTGTTTAACTCTCTTGATTTCAAACTTGTAGTAAGAAATTATTAGAAATCATTTGTTTAATAACAATTGCTATTTTGTGGTTCAGTTGTTTCAGTAATTTTTGTGACCCCATTTGGGGTGTTCTTGGTAAAGATACTGGAGTGGTTTGCCATTTCTTTCTCCAGCTCATTTTACAAATGAGGAACAGAGGCAAATGGAGTTAAGTGACTTGCCCAGGGTCACACAGTAATAAGTTTCTAAGGCCAGATTTGAACTCAGGAAGATGTCTTCCTGACTCCAGGCCTACTATTCTATCCACTCTGCCACCTAGCTGCCCATCATATGTAAATACACACTTATAATGCACAATATACATCTTGTACATAATTGTTCACATATTGTCTTCCCCATCATCTAACTCAGATATGCATTTTTAATAATATTCAACCTTCACTTGATCTTGCTACATGCCTGACATGTAGTAACCACTTAATAAGTGCTCATTAATTGGTTGCTAGTACCATTATATAGTTTGAAATTTTCATTCTCTATGTCCCTCTTCATCCTTCCCACTCCATTGTATCCGGAGGAAGAACTCTGGATTTCTCTGTAGTATAAGTCACTTTTCTGATTTTTTAAGTCACACTAACTTGTAGGATAAAGTGCATCTCCATATGATGGCTGGCTGCAAACTAGTGTTTACTGATCTAGCATGTTAATTCTATCAGAACCAAGCATGAGGCAAGCTTGGATAAGAAAAGGATGATGGAAAATCCTCATGAAAGTGATGGCACAAATACAATAGTCTAGGACTGCTTAAACCTGGAGCTTAATCAAGGAAATGGTGCTGTCTGTTGTTCTGAAGATTTGAATAAATTAGCATGTAGTGGTAGAAAATGTATATTTGAGGAAAGATGTTGGCTCTTCAAACTTTCAAAGATTTTTACCAGAAAGAAACCAAACCAGCTGGTAACATCATCATTTACCCAGGTGATCCTATCATCACTGCAACCTTCATAGGAAGCAGCATGGTGGAATGGATGGAACATTGAGCTGAGTCGAGTCAAGTATTTATTAAGCTCTTTTGACATGACAGGCAATGTGCTAAGAGCTAAGGTTACAAAGAAAGACAAAAACAGTCTCACAATCTAATGGGAGAGACAATATGCAAACAATTATGTACAAATAAGTTATATAAAGGATAAATTCTCAAATCTAATTAGGGGAGAAAACATGCAAACAGTTGTTCGCACATAGTTACAAATATAGGTTGTATATAGTTAGATACAAATAAGACACCTATGGGATAAATGTGAGATAATCTCGGAAGGAAGGCACTAGAATTCAAGGGGATCATGAAAGGCTTCTTGCAGAAGGTGAGATTTTGGCTGAGATTTAAAGGCAGTCAGGAGGTCTAGGAGGAAGAAGTGAGGAGGGAGAGAGCTCTGAGCATGGAGGACAACCAGTGAAAATGCACAGAAATGGAAATAGGAGAAAAGAAAGGAGCCTAGGATAGAGCCTTGAGTGGCTTTGACATTAACTAACTTTGGGCAAATTGTTTAATTTTTGGTGGCCTTAATTTGTGAATCTATATAAATGAAGAACAATATGGCTTAATGGAATAGAATGTGGATTGTATCTTTAATGCCTAGTGCAATACCTAGTATCATGCAAATGGTTAATGTATACCTGTTGAATCCAAGGCCCCTTATAGGTCCAGTGTCTAACCATCTACTTATGTACATAAAAGGCTCTTAATGTGTGTTCATTTGAAATGGAATGAAGATTGATAAGATTTGCTGAAAATTCTAATCATGGCCATTCAGGAATTATTAAAGAATTCTACTTCTGTGTGGAAACCTGAAGTATTTTATGGACTTGAAAACTGGGACTATATACTTCGGACTTTTTAAAATTACGGTGATCATTGAGCCAGTGCAAATGTCTATGCATGGAGCCAGAGTACATATACCCAACTCTATGAGAGGTGCTACAGGTCATAAGGTTGGGTGGGTGGCTCCCTGATCAGCTCTGTTACAATTCCTTTCACACACGTCCAGGCAAACTATTCAGGATAAGATCTGGTTTGAAAGACCACAGGAACCAGCTCAGTGATAACTAGAGCATACATAATATAGGGAAAGAAATTGAATCTGAGATTTAATTGGCTAAATGGAACTTTCAGGTTAGGAAATACCTTAGACCAGTGCAGGTACTTCCTCTGCAACTTTTCTTTGTGAGTTACCTAAGTCTTGAGAGGTCATGGGATTTGCCTCAAGTTATACAATTAATACACATCAGAGACAGGACTTTCTAGTTTCGAGGCCATCCTTCTGTCTACTATACCATGCTGCCTATCTACATACCATATACCTTTTATTTATTAAGATTTAATATCTATGGGGACATTAAAACATCCATCTTAGAAATATATTTATAAATTATTAAGGGACATAAAATTTCCTTTTCATTCATGTTTCTCTTTGGCCTCAGAATTTAATCTATGAGAATAACAAAATGTAAGTACACCACCAATGTAGAAGGAATTGCCTCACCACAATGGTGTCTTTAGAGTGATTCACAATGATATCTTTGGTCCAATAGCTACTTGGTAGATTTAATTGAAAACAATAACACCTTGGTAAATGACTATCAGGCTGCACTCTTATCTACCTCAATGACTAGGTCCAGTTTCTTTTTTTTATTCCTTCTGTAGTTTGCTTGGACTCTTGCAGAGGGATGGCAAGTCATTTGTTGTATTTGAGTGTATCATGACTAACGAGGAGATGTGTTCTAAATTAAGGCAATGCTCATCTTGTCAGAATTTATTAGGTACTTGGTTAATATGGATATTTTAAGCCTCAGATTGGTTATTCTTAAAGAATATCTAAAAGGGGCCAAAAAAATCCATTCCATAAATATTATATCCATCCAACTATCCCAAAGCCAAGATAACTTGATCGATGATTTCACCATGTTTTCATAACTTATGTCCTGTTTTCAGTCCTATAAAAAGTCAACACTTAGAGTTGGTATACTGGGAAGAACAATGAAGAAGATAAGACCTGGGAAAGTCCAAGCTCTACCACTTGTACCAGCCATGGAATCTTAAGAGAATTACATAACCCCTCTAGGACTCAATAGCTTTGTCTGTAAAATAAAAGCATGATGAGGATACAATGTAAAGCATTCTGTTAGCTTTAAATCACTGTAGAAATTGTTGTTTGTCTTTCATTTTCAAAGAGGACCAACAACATCACAGATGATGTCTTAACTTGTGCATGAATTGGATTTAGGTCAGGCAGAACTACACAGTGTCATCAGCCTTACTATCTCTTCCTGAATCATCAAAGTCCAGTGGTAGGCCAAAAGTCAAGACAACTGGCAATGGTCTGGGATGCAGCGGATGACCTTGGCATCTTTTGTGCCTGACCAAACTCTAAGTGCTTCATACGGCCTGCTTCGGCTGCCTTTATGGCAGTTGGCACAAATTATTTTCATCTGTCCATTTTATTGGGAAATTCTTCACATGCTTGGGGTAGACATCTCCCTAACTCAGCAACAGGTTTGAGCCCTGACAGTTACCCTTAGTCTGATTTAACCCATCTACCAAGATGGTTTAGTGGGGTGTGGACACTGCTTGCTACCACTTCTTGTAGCATGCTATAGTGGCTTATGCTAGTTACACACACACACACACACACACATACATATTTGTATATATATATGTATATATGTGTACACACATATGTACATATAATAATAATAATGATGAGGAATTCAGCTAGGTTAGAGAAAGACAAAGCCCTTTACATTCAGCTTTCTCAGGTTCATTTGCATGATACACCCAAAAAATTTTGGATTTCCTACAAAACTAAAGACCTTCGCTCAAAAAGGCCAAGGTCTCACACTATATCTTGGGCCATCACTAGTTGTCTTGCCTTATGTCTTGCCATTGGACTCCAATGACTCTGGAGGAGAAAATGAGGCTGATGACTTTGCATAGCTCTTCTTCCTTAAATCTAATTTACACCCAAGTCAAGTCATGACCCTTGTGATGTCTTTGGTTCTCTTTGAGAATGAAGGATGAACAACAAGAAGAAGCAGGTCAGCTCCATATGGTTTTGTGGGATTTCTTTGTCTGAGTCTTCATGTAATAGGCTTTGGGCCCCATGATTCTTATGAAGAAGTTAAGCAGGGAGTTATAAAGAATTTCTAACCCTATGTCAGATTAAAACCTCTGACTGAAACTTTGCCCTTAGTAAAAAGGAAGTCAAAGTTCAGGAATGAGTTTAAGCCTGTAGGTACTACTTGGTTGAGACTATTCTGTGTATAAAAGAGGTTAGTTCATGAGGAAACAATTCTCCTGAACAGCACTATCCCGCAATGTACCTAAAACTCTTGTATTACCTATTCTACAGTGGCCATTATTTACTGAAGAACATAAAAATTGTTTTGTATTGTCCATCAACCATCCAGAGATTGATAAATCTCTGTTTCAAATCAATATTGCCCCCTTTAAATCTATGCTTTTATTTAAAAAGAACAAAGCATTGAACTTGAATAATTAGAATTTATTTACATAGCACTTTGAGCTTTGCAAAAGATTTTCTTTGCAACAATCCTATGATATGAATAGTATAAATGGTATTATAACAATTTCACAAATAAGAGAACTCAGGCTATGAGAGATTGAGTGGCTTGCCTTCAACACTGCTAGCATGTCAGGCAACATTTGAACCAGAATTTCCTAACTCTAAGTTTGACATTCTATCCACCATGACATGCTACATTGGTTAGAACTAAAAAGACTTGGGCTATAATTCCATCTCTGCCACCAATTAGCCATGTGCACTCTGCAAGTTACTTATATGATTATAGATAATATAGATCATAGAACTAGAAGGGACCTCAGAGGACATCTAGTCCAGCCTTCTCATTTTATAGATGAGGAAACGAAGCTTGGTCAAGTGACTTGTCCAAGGTCAGAAAAATAATAAGGATCAGAGGTAGGGTATGAACCCAGGAACATTGACTCAACAGGAAGCTAGATGGTTCAATGGCTAGAGCGCTGAGTCTGGAGTCAGGAAGACCTGAGTTCAAATCTGGCCTCAGAAACTTGGTAGCTGTGTGGCCCTGGAGAAATCATTAACCACTGTTTGCCTTAATTCACTAGAGAAAGAAATTGGCAAACCTTTTTCCAAGTATCTTTTCCAGTATCTTTTCCAAGAAAACCCCATGGACATTAATGGTGTGCTGTGGTCCAAAGGGTCACAAAGAGTCAGAGATGACCAAGCAGCAACAAATTCAGCAGTCTCCATCATATGATGCTTTCAGTTGACTTCAATTTCCATATCTATAAAATAAAAGGTTTGGGCCCAATTTAGTGGAAGAATGATGGATTTGCAGTCTGAGGATATGAGCTGGAATCCAGAGTCTTTTTATTACTACCAGTTTTTGTTGGTGGAATCATCTTGGACAAGTCACTTGTTAGGTGAGGTCCAGAGAACACAAGGCCATAGTGTCTTCATCTATACAAGTAAGGAATTACACTAGATGATTTCTAAAGTCCTTTTTGACTCAAAATCTATGGTCTTTTGGCTAGATGAGTTCTGAAGTCTCTTTTTCATTCCTCTTTCTACATATAGCTTTCAAAACCCTTCATAACCTGAGTCCAGTCCACATACCCAGTTTTATTTCTTAACCTTATTCTCCCTCAACACATAACCTTTGTCTTATTCCAATAGGTCTATGCACTGTCCTCCACAGACAGCATTCCCATTTCTCCACCTTTACCACAAAGCTTTCTCAGACTGCTGTAGTCTACATTGATGTCTTTACTTTGATTCTATTTATAGTTAGAATCACATAGATTAATGTTTAGTTGTTACATATTCTTTTTGGCTATGATAATTTTGTCTCTCCAGCTAGCCTGTAAACTCCTTGAAGGCAGGGATCGTATGCTATATATTTTTTGTATCTAGTGCCCAAATTTGGAGCCTTGTGTCCTGGGCTTTTGGGAACCAGGCAGAAACAGGCCATGACATTACCATAAGAGTAGAAATCAGAAATGTGAGTGACTACTGATTTTAGAAGTGGGCAACCTTGTGCTTGTGTGTGTGTGTGTGTGTGTGTGTGTGTGTGTGTTGGTCTAAAAAAATAGTCACAGTGCCCTCTTATCTGTTTCCCCACAGAATGCCAGAAGATAAGAGTCAGGCCAGAAAATCAGCTATTGCTCTTAGAAATTATCAGAAATGTAGCTTTCTGGATGGAAAAGAAAGATCTGTTTTCCTTTTCAACCTGGAGAGACATTAGAATTTCCTACATGGACTATCATTGTCCTTTACATTAAAATACAGAACAAAATGCCTAGTTCCTACCAAATGCTTTATTAATTTGGCATATGCAATTATTTCCATAAATTTATAAACAGTGTTTACTTCCGGAATGAAGTGAATGCTCTTAAAATAGTCATTTTACCTTTAGATTGTACCACAAAAGATACTAGGACCTGTGATTTCCAGGGTATAGAGGACTCCCAGGTAAGGAAACCCTCTCTACCAATGCAGGTTGGTACCTTCTCTGTAAATTATAATCTTAAGAGAGCTGCCTGGAGATTAAGTAATAAGTTCAAGGTCACACAGCCAGTCTATATCAGAGGCAAGACTTGAACTCAACTCTTCCTAGCTCCAAGGTAGACTCATGATCTCCCAGGCTGTCTCTCTGATACTGGCATACTTAACATAATATTTTTTAGCATTATTTGTACTTATAGCAAGGAGCTCAGAAAGCTTTATCTAACCTGGTAATAATCCCTAGAAAACTAGCAGAATAGTAAAATGGCTTTGACCCTGTGTGCCCTCACCACACCTCCATGCAGTTTATATTAGCAATGGTGAGGAAATGGGTGGTAATGAATGGGTAGATCTCTTTAAGTTAATGCCACCAAGTAGCAGCCCACAAAAAAAAGGTTCCCTAGCATAGATACTATAGATGACTTTGTAGTACCTTCTTTAGGGCCTTACATGCATGTCATTGTAAAGAAAGAGAATGCTTGGAATGACCCACAGGTGAGATATTTCTTGGCCACTACTTCTATATGTAGACTAATAATGCCATTCTCCCTCAGTCAGAGGATCCATATTTTGGAGAAGTCAAATGTGTGCTCTGCAATTTCAAATATGTCCATGATAACAACAAAAGAAAAGAAAAAGAATTGGGAGGGAAATTACATAGGGATGAGGGTCTGTGGGCTCCAAGCTTACTTCTGATTCAAGATATTGGAGGGTGGGATATGTTTTACAAAGAGTATAAAGGAGCAGAGATGACATGGACAGGAATAATTCCTGACACACAAGGAAAAGGCAGAGTTGATGCTACAATGGGAGGCTATTTATTATATGATAGTGTTGAGGCCTCATGTTACAGATAAGGAAAGTGAGGATCAGAGAGATTAAGAGCCTTGCCCACTGTCACACAACTAGCAAATGTAAGTTGGAGATGGAATTTGAACCTATGTCTTCCTGATTACAAATCCAGAATTTCAACCTATTGTGTATAACCCATGTTTTCAAAATTCTGGTGTCAGAAGTATGATATGAACCCATATCTCCATGTGAAGACCAGTTGGTGCTACAGTCAGATTTACTACTACTACTACTACTACTACTACTACTACCACTACTACTACTACTACTACTACTACTGCTACTACTACTACCAGGTGGTACATTGGGTAGAGTGCTGGATCTGGAGTCAGGAAGACCTCAGATCAAATACTCAGATACTTACTAGCTGTGTGACCTAGACATGTCACTTAACATCTGCCTCAGTTTTCTCAACTATAAAATGGGGAGAACAACAACATTTTCCTCCAGGATTGTTGTAAGTATCAAATGAGATAATAATTGCAAAGCACTTAGCACAGTGCCTGGCACATGGATGGCTCTACATGAATACTTATTCTCTTCTGCATTCTTGTCATCTGAATCTTTGAATACAAATGGAAATTCCATGATTGGAGCAAAAATGACTTGATTCATGGTCAGCTTGAATGCCATAAAATATATATTACTTATTTTACACCCCCCCACATCCCTCCTAACCTTTCTTTAACTGAAAACTTGGACATGTTTGAGAAAATGTAATAGCTGGTAACCCCAGATCCCCTAACTCCCATTAAGGACCATGCCCTAATAATACCTATCTTATTGTGACATGCCTGGCACTTTTCCGTCATATGGGGCAAATTTTCCAGTGCAGATGTCACACTCAATTATGCAGTCCTATTGTGACCATTTGAAATGTGTGTATCATGCTTTAGCTCAATGTGAGTGATTTCCTAAATAAAATTTTAAGACAAAACAAACAAACTAGTATTTTTCTAGGTATTTGTTTGTTAAACTATTAAATGCTAAAAATTTCCCTCTTCAAAATTTACATGGAGTAAAAAGACTATCCTGGAGTTCTGGCTCACTTCTTCACTATGCAAGGTTTTTTCTACTATACAAAGATTTTTTTTTTAAATCAGTCTCCAAACTGGGAAAGCTTGGGGTCTGTCCTACTGCAGATCTCATTAGTCTCTCACCAGTCTTCTAAACTTTTTTTTTTTGGTGCATATTTTTGCTTCTTACTTCTTTGGTCCAAATCTGTGTTTACACTATTTTAAACAAACTGCTTTATTGATTTTAGTTTACCAAAACATACAATAGGCTTCAAACTCTTTTTTACAATGTTAAATATCTGTTATGCATGCCCAGTAATATTATTTTCTAATCATGGGCATTAAAAGCCTGTACCAGCTGACAATGTATTTAGATGATTTTCTAGGTCTCAGACAAGATCTGGACAAAAGTCCTTATCTAGACCTATTGATGTCTTTCTATATTCTCACCTTTATTGCTTACTCTGATATTTACTGCAGGAATGGCCCACTTGTCTCAATTATTGCACAATATTTTATTTTTAACTTAACATCACAGGACTATAGATTTAGAACTTGGAAGGACCTGAGAAGTCATTGCACCCAACTCCTTCATTTTACTTATGTAGAAACTGAGGCTCAGAGAAATTAAGTGAGTTATCCACAATAATATAGCTAATAAGTGTCTGTAGTTTTTGAACCCATGTCTTCCTGACTCTTTGTCTAAGACTCTACTCATTACACCACTACCTCCACTTACTAATTGGCAAAACTAAAAACATTTCAATATACAAAGATGAACAAGAAAAAGACTTGTATCTGAAAACTGTTAAACTTTGTTATATACATTTGTTCTTACTGTGTGTATGTTAAATATAATATTTCTGATAAGTAATGAAACTGCTCTGCTCTGGTTTTATTTCCTTCTACCTTATTTTTGTTTTAAGAGCATTTAAAATATTTATTGACACTCTTTTTATTCTCATATGTATCAGAATTCAGAACCCTACCAACTGGCCATCCCATGAGAACCTTGTAACAAATATGCATAGTTCACCTTCTTTTTCTTGTCACAAAATTGTATAGTTCTGCTAAGCAAATTAATCCATAGGCCATGCAGAAGGTTGTGTCTTGTGAAGGAGTTATGGTAGTATTAATCTGATTATTATCCCCAAAGCCAAAAATAAACAGACACAGAAAGTGGACCCTGGTGTCCTTTTGGGTGGCTGGGTGGGCCTAATGTGCTGGTGGCCAGCCTGGGTAGAATTCTCTGGTGCTGATAGTTATAATGGGTTCAGGTGAGTATCCACTCACTTCTTTACCAAACAGAGAAGCTCAAGCTTAGGGTAGAGTATCAAAATGGAATTGATTACTTCTCCCCTCCTCTCCTCTCCCTCTTTCCTTCAGGCAATGTTTCTTGGAGTTCTATCCAGAGGATTTGTATTACTAGCAGGGAAAAGGGGAGGTTATAACAGGACAGATGGTAAGATGCTCAAATATCTTGGCACAACATGCCATGTCCTAGTTCCCTAGTGAATGCTTAAATGAGATCAGCTGTTTGTTGAGGATAGTATAGAGAGGGTTCTTGTTTAGATATGGCTGATAAAATGTAAGTTTCTTGAGGGCAAGATCCATTTCATTATTATCTTTGTATTCCTCAGTATATTGTCTCACATATAGTAGGCTCTCAATAAGGGTCTATTCAATTGAAGTGAGTTGAGTTGAACAAAGTAAGATTGAATTATCCCTCAGGCTAGATGTCCTCTGAAGTTCCTTCTAAATTTTCAGTCCCAAGATTCTATCATTCTTTAAGTGACTCAAAATGACTCTCATGTCTCCTGATCATTTTTATTGGACCCTCAGATTTGTACATTTATCACTACTCTCTATCTCTTCCTTTTGCTTTCAAGGTCCCACCAATATCTACCAAGCAGGGACAACTACTCTTGATCACTGGCTCAGGTATTAACTTCTGCTTAACCAAGGGGGAATGTGATAGTACTATGGAGTTAACAAATAACAATAATGGGAGCAAACCAGTTACCTACTTTTTTTCATAAAAAGATTTCATCTGAAAATGAAAGCATGAAAGATGATCCTAATTAATAAATTTAATGCTCATTTCTGGTTTATTGCCAAAAAACTGACATGGGAATTCATATTTGTGTTTGCACATGTGTTGTTTATATGTGTGTGTTTTCTATACCAAATGGCTCTATGAGAATGGAATAATAAGAAAGTACTTTGTATGGTGAGGGAGGTAAGGGACCTATGTTTCACAGTGAGCAGTTCTTAGTGAATATTAGCTTCTCTTGAAGGGTATGCTTAACGTTGTTTTCCATGATTCCATTGCATCTTCTCTGACATCTCCTTTCCAACTTAACACTGAATAATGAGTCATTTAAAAATTAACATTCCACACCAAAAATAACGCAATTTAACCATATCCTTCCATTTTGATATGTTATTTTCTCCTTTGATTTTTGAAAATTGTCTATTTATAGATATATATTCTATTCCACTTACAGTTATCAAATTTCACAATATGGGGAGACATTGGGTAATAAATACCTCAATAACTTTACTAAAGTCTGGATATATAATATATCTCTTAGGAAAATCCATGGCATCTACTTAAATTGAATGTGCAGAAAGAAGGAAGTTAGTCATTTTGACAATCTCATGCTGCCTATTATTTCCTAGTTTAATTTCCTCCCTGTGCTTGCAAACTGACAGATCAGCTCTTATTCCCATCTACTCTCCATGTATCCTATCTGAATATAAAGCTTCCTGTAACTTTCATTGCTTCCTGAATGGGCAAAATAGAAGAGGGTGAAAAGGATAACAAACACTGAGCCTAGATTGTGGTATTTAAGGAATTCTCTATTTACAAAACCCCATTTTACACTTAATATACTAGTGCTTTATTTTTCAAGGCTGCTCAACCACTTTTAGTATCCATCTAGCGCTCAACTCTCACCTGTGACTCCAAGAAGCTGTAACATGCATGGTGGCCACACTCTGGTAAACCATCTTAGTTGATGGGCTAAACCTGGTTAGGGGTAACCAACAGACCTCAAACCTATCAGTGAATTAGGGAGATGTCTACCCCAAGCATGTGAAAACTTTCCCTGGCAGGATGGGCAGATGAGAACAGTTTGTTCCAACAGTCATGAAGATGGATGAAGTAGGCACTGTGGAGGCCTCAGACCTTGGTCAGACATAGAAGACATCAAGGTCATCCATGGCATCCCAGGCCATCACCAGTTTTCCTGACTTTTGTCTTCCTACTGGACTTCAATCACTCAGGAAGAATAACTGTGTAATTCTGCCTCACTTAAATCCAATTCTCATACTTGAGTCAAGACATCACCTGATGATGTCAGTGTTCCTCTTTGAAATGAAGGACCAACACCTATTTGTTGCTCAGATCCTTCTTATTTTAAGTCATCAAAAAATTAGTCATCTGGTGAGTAGGTAGCAATGGTATATTTCTCAATTAATAGTGTCTTACAGATAGCCAAAGGCTTAAGATTTCTGTTGAATTGAATTGAACTCTGCCTCTCCATTTCCCAGAATAAGGACAGTAGAGGCCTTTCTGTGTAGGATAGGGTGGTAGAATACATATGAGGCTTGGAATCAGGTGACTTTGGCTTGAATCCCCCCTGTTTTTACGTGGCCAAATCAGTTCACTCTCAGAGTTTTCCCTTTCTCATCTGTAAAATAAAGGAGAGGTTCCTTCTGGGTCTAAATCTATGTTCCCATGAAATATATTTTTTTTAAAGTTACTGTCACTTAAAACATACAGGCTTTCTTTTAAAATCAGAGTTTTAAAAAATATATGACTAAAACATAAATATATATATATGACTAAAACATAAATATAACATATATATGACTAAAACATAAATATAACATATATATGACTAAAACATAAATATGACATATATATGACTAAAACAAACAGATTTACATAAAACCAAAATAAGAAACAACAAAAAGACTGTCAGTAGTCAAAGAGAGTTTCCAGTTATAACCAGTTCATTGTCAGCAACTACCAGGCTAGAGTATTAATATTTTCTCAATTTAATATTCTGCCCTAGACATTCGTAGCTCTCTACCATAATGAGGGAGGTTATATTTTGTTCTCTTTTCTCTGAGACCATCATTTATTTTTAGTTACTTAGAATAGTGATATTTTCAATCACATCATAATCACTGTACATATTTCTCATTCTGCTTTTTTCCAATGTGAATCAATTCATGCACATTTTCCCAGGATTCTTTAATTTCCTCATATGTATTATTTTTTATTGTATAATACTGTTCCATTATATTCATATTGTAAGTTTAATTATTATTTTTTTTTTGCCATTTCTGAATTGTAAGGTATCTGCTTTGTTTCCAGCTCCTTTGCTATCACAAAAAGGGCTGTTATGAATATTTTGGACCTCTGTTCCCATTTTTGACTTTGAAGTTGGAAGTGGAATATTCCCACTAGTAAGATAAGATAAGATAAGAGTATGGAAATTTAAGTCACTTTTCTTTACCAATTCAAGTTGATTTCCACAACAGGTGGATCAATTTTTAGTTTCCCAAACTATGCATCATATAATAAAATATCTTGAGCTAAAAGGAACCTGAAATCTCATCTCTTCTAACCTCTTAATTTTAGAGAGGAGAAAGCTGAAGTTCAGCAAGGTTAAATGATTTGTGCAAGGTCACTCATATAGTAAATGTCCAGAGGTATGTTTTGCAACAGGGTCTTCTGACTTCCTAACCAGTGCTCCTCCCACCATACCTTGTTATCTTCCCACCAATGTGGCTATCTTATTCTTATCCTCTTTGCTAATTTGAAAGGTATGAGTTGATGAGTCTGAGTGTTTTAATTTGTCTTTGTCTTAATGTTAGTGATGTATAGTATATTTCAAATGATAATTTATGGCTTGTAGTTTTTCTTTTCAAAATTGTTCTTATCCTTTTGGCCATCTAGTTTTTGGGACATGGAACTGGCGTTAGATGTTTGTGTCAGTTGTATATAGTCAGACTATTAATGATTTCTTGGTGGTATTTGATGTAAGTGTTTTACTCTAAGGTTTTTCTTTTTATTCTTTTAATGCTTATATTGTATTTATTATTACATTTACTTTTTTATTATATGCTTTACAAATATCAACACATGAACATTTTAATAAACAAAGAAAAACAGAAAAAGACAAGAGTACATAAAACTATATACGTCTCTTATGTAAAGTTTTTTTTTAATGTATATTTAGTCCAACAGCCATATGTTCAAGTTTTGGGCCACCATTGTCACTGAGTAGTAGGCAAGAAGGAAAAAGTCCCTCCACCTCTTGATAGAAGTCCAAGGGAGAGCTGGTGGAGTTCTAAAGTGATAGACTAAAAATACAACAAAAATTCTCTCATCCTCTGCTTCTAATTAAGGGGGGAAAATGTGACCTTTCATATTCAGATCACATGTATACTTTGAGTTGATGATGGTGTATACTGTGCTATTCTAAATTTAATTTTTTCCAGACTACTTTTCAGTTTTCCCAGCAGATTTTGTCAAAGAAAGGACTCTGTCCCAGAAATTTATGTTCTTGTATTTGTCAAATACTGACTTAATTGTTTTTTTAATTTTATCTATTTATTTTTTACTTGATCTGTTACATTTATCTAGTTCTAACTTTTAACTGGTATCAAATTGCTATGATGACGACTGCTTTATAATAAGGTGTGAAGTTTGATCCATTTTGTATATACTTTTTTCACTCATTCCCTTGAGATTTTAGATTTTTTGTCCCTTCAAATATATTTTATTGTGCTTTTGACTGACTCTATAATATATTACTAGGCTCATTTGATTAGTATGGCAGCACATTTATTCCTGTTAATTTTAAGTGTATTGGCATAGCCTATTATAAATAGCAAATATTTCTCCAATTATTTAAATCTCATCTCTTGGTCAGTTAATAGTCACATAGTTTATAATTATTTTGAATTTAATTTCTGTTATGATTTCTTCAATATCATTGTTAGTAGAGTACAGAAGTGCTGATGATTTTTGTGGATTTATTGTGTATTCAGTTATTTTATTAAAGCTCTTAATCATCTCAATTAGCTTCTTCATTCTTTCTTTGGCATTTTCAAAGAACATTATCATGTCATCTGCAAATAGGGATGATTTTGTTTCCAGTAGCTAATGCTTAATCTTTAATCATGTTCTCTCCTTTTACAGCTATGAAACCAAAGAGTAATGGGAATGTGGGGTGAAGGGTCATCCTTACTTTGCCCCTATTTGTACTGGAAAAGTTTCTCATGTTTCTTTACTGCAAATAATGCTAGCTCTTCATTTTAAGTATGTGTTCTTCATTTAATTAAAATAACTATTCCATATTTAAATGTTTTAGAGTTTGTAACTTAAATGACTGCTGTATTTGTTGCCAAATGATTTTTTTCTCTATTTGTGGAGAAAATAAATTTTTAAAAATTTATCTAGATCGTGAGATTAATCATGCTACTTTTCCTAATATCGACTTACACTTTCATTCCTACTATGAAATCTAGCTTGATCATCATTTTTTAGAAGCGTATTCATATAGTCTCCTTGTTTTTTTAAATAATATTTTATTTTTTTCCAATTGTATATAAGAACAATTTTTAGCATTTTTTTAAGTTTTGAATTCCAAATTCTCTCTTTAATTCTTTATTTTTTTTGGTGAGGCAATTGAGGTTAAGTGACTTACCCACAGTCACACACAGCTAGTGAGTGTTATGTGTCTGAGGTCAGATTTGAACCCAGGTCCTCCTGACCAAATTCTCTTCCTCATTTCCTTCCCCCCCCACAATGGTAAGCAAAATGATATTGGTTACACATGTGCAGTTACACAAAACATATTTCCATAGTATTCGTGTTGTGAAAGATAACATAAAGCAAAAGCAAAAGCAAAAAAACAAAAACAAAAACAAAAATAAAGAAAGTGAAAAATAGCATGCTTTAATCTGCATTTAGACTACATCAGTTTTCTTTCTCTGGAGGTGATTAACATTTTTCAGCACGAGTCTTTTGGAGCTGTCTTGGATCACTGTAGTGTTGGGATTAGCTAAATCATTCACAGCTGAGCATGAGACAATATTGTTTTTACTGTGTACAGTGTTCTCCTGGCTTTGCTCACTTCACTCTGCATCAGTTCATATGAGTCTTTCCAGGTTTTTCTGAAAACATCCAGTTTGTCATTTGTCATAGTACCATAGTATTTAATCACTATCATATACCACAACTTGTTTAGCCATTCCCCAATTGATGGACATCCACCCAATTTCCAATTCTTTTCTACCATAAAAAGAGCTGCTATAAATATTGTTTTTTGTATATATAAGTCCTTTTCCCCCCTTTTTTTTTTTATCTCTTTGCAATATAGACCTAGTAGTGGTATTGCTGGGTCAGAGGCTATGCACAGTTTTATAGCCCTTTGGGCATAGTTCCAAAAATGCTTTCCAGAATGGTGGAAAAAGTTCAAAACTCCATCAACAGTGTATTAGTGTCCCAGTTTTCCAGATCAGTTGTTTTTCTGAGATATTTCAGATTTGTTTCTATTTTTTCAATTTTTTTTGTTTAATTTCTTGGTTTGCCAATCTGATGGGAGTAATAAGAGTGCATTTCTCTATTCAATGGTGATTTAGAGCATTGTTTATGTGACTATAGATTTATATGACTGTTTGATTTCTTCATCTGAAATCTTCCTGTTCATATCCTTTGACCATTTATTAATTGAGGAATTACTGATAATTGTATACACTTGACTCAGTTCTCTATGTAGTTGAGAAATGAGGCCTTTGTCAGAGAAACTTTCTGTAAAACAACAAAAAAATCCCAGCTTTATTCTTTCCTCCTAATCTTGGCTGCACTGGCCTTGTTTATGCAAAAACTCTTTAATTTAATATAATTAAAATGATCAATTTTGTATCTTGTAATGCTCTCTATTTCGTGTTTGGTCATATATTATTCCCTTATCTGGTGTAGTTTCCTTGTAAGGATTTATAACAAACACTTGGCATCGATGTTCATTAATGAAATTGATACATAGTTATTTTTCTCTGCTTTGTCTCTCCCCAGTTTTTGTATCAGAACTATCTTACTAAATGAGGCCGGTAGGGCTACTTCTGTCTCTCTTCTTAAGAATTATTATTATTGTAAACAAAGCTATAAATTGCTCTTCAAATATTTATAAACTTAATTTTTTAAGACATATGGCTTGAACACCAGCTCTGGAGTCAGGAGGATCTGAGTCCAAATCCAGCTTCAGATATTAGCTTTGTGACCCTAAGTCACTTAACCTTGATTACCTAAAACAAAAAAGACATATGGCTCAAGCTATCCTGTCTGTCTCCCAATTCTCTTTGACAACTCATTTATTTCTTTTTGATTATTTTTTTTCTGATATGTAGTTACTTTTTTAGTAAATCTGGGTATATATATTTATGTATATATAGTATATATATATGTTTATGTATACTCCTCCCTTTTAACTTTTCATTTTTTGCTGGCATATTGAGTATGGCAATTTCTGAAAATTTTCTTTATTGCTGTTTATTGTGAATTAGCTCTTGGTTTTGTTCCCTTTTCCTTGATTAGCCCATTTAATGATTAATTAATTTTGTTAATCTTTTAAAAATCAATTTTATTTATTTTTAATTTAACTTATTTTTCTAGGTTCTTTTTTCTTCTTCTTTGTACTTGAAATGGCATTGCTGATTTATTTGTTTATTTAGGCCTTTAAATATATTTGATTCACATTTTTATTTTATTAATCCACTAAATTAAAAAAAATCAGACATATACATTTTTTTCCGCAGACTCATTTAACTGTATCTTATAGGCTTTGGTATGTTATTTCATTGATATCATTGAGTCCGTAATAGACATTTGTTAAGTGCTTTCTATGTGTCAGTCACTATCATCTTTTGTATAGTTATTCATTTGGCTCTAGGATTTATTTTTTGATATGTTCATTGTTTAGAATGTTATTATTTGGTCTCAGTTGAGATCCATATTGTTTACTCACATTTCCTTTCTATTAATTACTCTTTTTATTGCATACAAAGTAAGGAATAAGTAATTATTTTTATTGTTTGGAAGAAATGTGTTTATTATTTCTGCCTTCTTGCATCTGTTTGTGATTCCTTGGTGTCTTAGAACATGATCATATTTTTTGTAAAGGTATTTTGGAATACTGAGAAATAAATAAAGAATTAAGGTAATATATTATTTATATTACAATCACAACACCTTCTTTAATATTCCCATTCAAGAGTAACTATAGGTGACTCAAATCTCATTTCAGTGACAATCAGTTGAGGTCTCTATTTTCCTTTTGTTTATCTTTCTGTTGGATTTCAGATTTGAGGAAGAATATTAAAGCCTTTTACTGTTATTGTGTTACTATCATTATTTTTTATTTTATAATTGCTGTAGCATTTCTCTTAAACGTTTAAATGCTATACCATTTGTTTCCTGTTTGTATGTGTGTGTGTGTGTGTGTGTGTGTGTATAGTTATTTTTTTGTCTATTTTTTTAACAATCAATTTTCCTGTTTGTATCTGTTGACATAATCTATTTTAATGATTCCATTATATGCATTCATGATTATAGCTTTTTTGAGATGCCTGAAACATAATAGAATTTATTCTATTTCCTTATCTTCATTTTGAATGTAGCTATATGTTTTAAATGAGTTTCTTGTATGTAGCAAATTTTTGAGTTTTATTAATTCTTCTATTCCTTAAAAAATAATTGCAGGATAGTTAATCTGATCATACTAAACACTGTAATTTTAAATTTGTGTCTTCTGTTACAAACAAATTTAATGAAATAAAATGCAGACATACATTTTCTCTTTCTTTTAAATTAGCATTTAATCACTCCAGTTGTTTCACATACATCAATCTTAAGTTGATATCCTCCCAACAAATCACCCTATCTTCCATTACCCTATCCTATACCAATCTGCTTGAATTCTCTCTGTATCTTTTCTGTTTCTCTGTGTCTCTCTGTTTTCATGTCTCTCTCTCTTACACACACACACACACACACACACACACACACACACACACACACACACACATTTTACTCTTTCCCAGATAGATGTGTACAATATTTAATCCTCCTTGTTCCAATCTCACCAATTTTCCTACTGTTCTCATTCCATTCCCTTTTTTACTTCTTTCCTCTTCTAGGATATATCATAATATATTCTCAAGAATGTTAATTTTCATGGGGGAAAGGAAAGTGAGAAAGTAGTGTTCTTTAAGCTGAATTTGGTTGCCTGATAATGTTATTTGCTTTTTCATTTATCACTTTCCTATTTTGATGCCTTGCCACCAAAGCCTTGAACTTACCAACCCCTGTTCAGCCATCTCAAAGTTGTGTTTCTATCAAAGTGTTTCCCTAGAATTTCTCCCTCCCTTCATTGTTCATAGTGCCCTCATTGAAGACTTTCTTTTAGAGAAGCTGATTTATTAAGTATCCAAACAACTTACCAAAGTTTGTTGGCAAGATCCTGGTCAGATCCCTTTTGACTCCGTTGGGTTACTTTTCAGTGTTGACTAAGCACTCTATTTCTACCGACAAGATTCAAGTTTTACTTTGTGATCTAACTGAATGTTCTGTTATTGCTCTCCTACCACCCCCAAAAGCAGTATGAGAAATTGGTAGCCTTTAATCTATCTCTCTTTTTGGGTTATAATGAGTCTCTTTCTAGTGTTCTGTTTCCCCATCCTACCTTCTTATCTCCTAACCTAAGAAAAAGTTGCCTGTACTATCTTATCACCTAATAACATTGTTTTACTAATGAGGAAATGAGATTTCCCCCCTTAAAATATTAATTTACTTCTTTCTATTGTTTCCTTTTGGAATTTTTTTTTTATTATGGCTTACTCCTTGGATTTTTTTTTTGCCTGATTATTGTCTTTCACTATATGAGGTTATTTTTTTTCTTTTAAGAAAATAAAACAATAAACAAATGGATTCTGTTGCTTCATATCATATCCCTCTCAAGCTCTAACCATATGAGTACATAAATTTAATTCTTTTTTTTCATTCTTTTCTGAAAGTGTTTAACTTTCTTCTGTTTTGTCTGGGTACATGTTTAATACCTTCCTCACACTTTTTTAAGGAAATGACTAAAATCTTTTCTTTTGTGTTTATTCTCTGGTTGGAAAAAATATAATATTTTTGAATTACAGCCAATACTCTCAATTTTTCCTTTGATATAACTATAGAGTCATCTTGTGCTATTCTGATGGATTCTTCTTGGAATATGAAAGTTTTTTCTCTTTGTTTTCATCATAATTTATCATTTGCTATTATAAGCCTGAACTTTGACTATCATTATTCTTGAGGTATTAGACTGATGGGTGCTTTCTGCTTGTGTTCTGTGAATTCTCTTGGTCTGTGCTTCATGGTTTGCTTCCAACATTTTTTTAGCAATTATCCATATGATATTTTGAGGTAGAGTATTCTACTTTTCTTTTTCACAATTTTTCCCTCTAGAAAACCTAGAGTCACAGGATGTTAAAATCATAAATTTGGAAAAGGGTGGGACCTTGGAGAGCAACTAGTCTAACCTCATTTTACGGATGAAGAAATTAGACTCCCAGAAACTTTAAAAGACTTGACCATGGTCATACAGAGTATAAGTAGGAGAACTAGATTTACACTGAAATCCTCTGTCTCAAAAAACTAGTGATCTTTTGTTTTAGTGCTGGCAATGTTACTGACATAGCTACTTAGGAGGGCACTGTTCTTGTCTTTACTACAGAAGGGAGAATTTCCTTGTTACTGAGGCATGAGGTTGAGACCCCTTTCCCTTGCTTTCAAATCTTGAATTATAGCACCATCTCATCAGAGTATCAGTATGGCTTCCAATGGTCCTGGTCCCAATCTTTGTCAATAATTTATGAATCTAACAAGATGGAGGAAGGCTTTCTGTTGAACCTCAAAGTTCCTCCCTCAAGTCCTCATAAGTACATTTTTTTTCTTCCTATAAAATGTAAGCTTCTTATGGGTAAGAACTGTTGCATGTGTCTTTGTATTCCCAATGTCTAGTACAATGCCTGGCACATAGTGATTAATAAATATTTATTGATGGATGGAATGGCTATTTTCTCTTCTATGTCACTTTGGAAGTTCTTGGAATGTCTCCATTGTAATTTTAGAAAACTTTGTAGAACCTGTTAATGTATCTTCACTTGACTGAGGGGATTTTGACTTTTTTTTTTTTGGAGGGGGTTATAAAGTATTTGTTCCATGAGCTGTTTTTTTTTCTTTCTTTATCTCTCTATTTGTCTCTCTCTCTCTCTCTGAATGCTTATTAAATTCACCTCCTCAGTCAGTTAGTCTTAACCATTAACTCTGCTAATTTTTCCGTGATGTCCTTGTATAATGCTTCTTGATGACTGTGTGCATTTGTTGTTGTTGTTGAGACCACTAGGTTTGGCTGAGATTTTTATTCTTCAAGGGATGAGGACAACCTTGAGAGACCACTGTGTTTGAACTCAGTCTCCCTTTTGTTAAACCCCATTGATCTTCGTCCCATGCTCTTTTCTACCACTGACTTTTTGGCTCCTAGGGAGCCTGATTGAGAAGGATTTGGTAGAAGGTCCTTCAGTACACTGTTAAGAAGAAACTCCAAAACTCTTAAATAAATACAATATGCCTGAGTAACTCCCTTGTCATAGGTCTTCTCCCTTAGGCCCCACAATCTTCTACAGATATCCCTATTTTCTTCCACTTGAGTCTCAATTCTGTCCTGGTTCACAGGCCTCAACCTGACCATGTATAAAGGATGCCCCTGGAACACTTCCAACTCCAAAAGTCTGTGTGAAGATGTCACAAGATATTCGGGGCCTTAATGAGTGCCCCTGACTAGGGGGTAGGGGGAATATTATGATCAATGGGCTGCTGAGTCATTATTCAGTGATTTTTAAATCTGAGATTTATTTTGTGGTGAATTTTTTTGATTGTCTTCATTTTATAATTTTATTTACTCCATTTTAGGGTGCTTTTCTAGCTCATTTGCTGGGGTGATGGCAGATGGAAAGCTATTCCCTACCCTCTTACATCACTCTTTAAAATAATCATCTTCTCAATATAAATAAGGAAAGTAAATACCAAGAATCCACATTTGGGCATTTTGATACTAATATATTTGTAAAGCCTGACCTTCTATATAATTGTGAAGCGGAAATTATAGGATCCTCTATAAGTTGAAGTATGAGGTAATGGGTTAGAGAAGCCAGAACCATGAGGAGAATTAGAATAGAACTTGTAGCATGTACTTATAGATATCATCCAGCACCTGGAATTTAGAATTAGTCGATGGCTATAATCAATAAGTAAAACTCATAGGGCAGTGGAAAAAATGGTGAATTCAGAGTCAGAGGATGTGAATTCAAAGCCCAGAGCTGTTACTTACAGGGCAGATCACTTTACTTTATGGACCTCAGAGTCTTCATAAATAAAATGATGGGGTTCTATTAGATATCTAAGGCCCCTGCTAACTCTAAATCTACAGGATTATGAACTCCAAGGTGAAATTTCCTCATTTTAAAAAATAACAACGCTCACAAACATTATCCAAGATAGTCTATTAGAAAACAAAATATATACCAAACTATATAAAATGTATATACCCTGATGAAGGTGCATAACAAAATATAAAGTTCTATAGATGCCAAAATATTTTAGCATTGCCTTTTGTAGTAGCAAAAAACTACAAAATAAAGTTGTTGTTCATCATTTAGAGAATGGCTAAACAAATTGTGATACATGAATATAATGGAATATGATGAATGAAGAGAAGCATTGAAAGTTTTACAGATACTAATGCAAAGTAAAGGAAACAGTGAGAAAGATAGTATATACAAAGATTACAGCAAAGAAAATAAAAAGAACAATCACAGGGCTGTAAAAAATTAATATTATGACCTTTTCAAGAAAGGATATAAGAAAATACCATTCCCTACTTCTTTCCAGATTTGGGAATGGGGAAGTCCATGACTTTAGAATAATGCATATGTCAGTTTTGTTTCAATGTATTGTTAAGTATTGCTATTTTTTTTTTACCTTCTTTCTATTTTTATTTTTAAAAAATGTTATAAAAGATGGTTCTCTGGGAGAAGGAGGGATACAAGACCAACTATTGACCATGGAAAAATAAAAGTTTTTAATAAAAATCCATTTAAAAAGAAAAGAAAAGAAAACATTCAAATCCTGTGCCTCTGGGAAATAAAATAAAACTAACTATATAAGTCATTAGAGATTACTTGGAAATCATTTTAGCCTAATGAGATCATTTAAAATGCTCTCTTTTGAGATCATTGGTCTGTATTGATAAAGCTGTTCAGTAGAGCAATCAGTTTTATTAAATTGACAATACATTGTTATCTACTCTTTTGTATCTTTAAATGATGATTAGAATGGGAATAGATTTTTAAATTTTTATGTATATACATGTATGTATATATAATGTCCACATTCTACATTTCATATTTCCAAACAATGGATGAGCTATTTGTCCAATTTTCTTGCCGCATTTCTGCTCAGTTTTCCTTCCTTGATCTCCTCTTTCATCATAGTCCTCTATTTTTCCCTCCCTTTCTTCCATCCTTCACTCTTCCCTAGTTGTTTTGTTTCACACACACACACACACACACACACACACACACACACACACACTACAGGACTTCCAGGGAAACTCCCTATATCAATGTTTTAATACTCCAATGTTTAATTGGGACTAGGAGAGATTCTTCTTTCACAAGGTCTCCTAATTCTCTAACACCGTATAGAAATTCCACCAAAGTAAAGTATTCTTCATTAGTTAAGTTCCAAATAATAATATCGGTTTTCTTCAAAGTGGGTTTCTAATAGTCTAGCTATTTTTTTTTTCACCAATGCAATAGTGTGATTTCATGACATGCCATTTTATGATTGTATTGTATTTGAGGATTTTCTTTCTATGCCCTAACATTTCACTTCTTTGGCTAAAAATAGAACTGTCTAGCTATTTAGAGCAATACAAAATAAATTGAACAAATATAGTGGTTCTTTTGTCAATGTATTCTTTCACACTTATCTACATGGCTTTTAGTTAGCTATCTAGTTTTTGAACAATATAATTGGTTTTTCCCATGTACATTTCTGGCATCCTAGCTACCGGAATCAATCCAACATCAATAATAATTCACTGTTGGGAATCAGTACAATATTAATGTAAAATTGTATTCTAATATGGGTTTTGGTTCTTATTAACAATATTTTATACTATTGCCTAGAAACTGAGTCATCTAGCAATTAAATACAAAACAAGGGATTGGAGAAAATGAGCAGGAGTTCCAATATTGTATTCCATTTTATCAATGACTTTCTAATTAGCTATTTGTTTCTAATTATTAATACTGAATTTCTCTGATTAGATTTCTAGTAGTCTAGCTCTTTTTATTAAATCAATATTATTAGGAAGTCTAGAGTGGGTTTTACAGCAATGCCATTGTATGCTTGCGTTGTATGTAAAGTTTTGAGGTCTAATATTTCACTCCCTTAGCTAGAAATAAGTCCATCTTCTTTTTAGAAAAATATAAAATAAATTGGACCAAGACAATTCTTTTGACAATGTATTGTTAAAGTTTGAAATGTCACTTAGATTGCCCAGCTATTTCATGTGCCATCTCAATACAGGAAATAAGATACTCTCACCAATACCTCTTCCCTGCCTGTTCCAGTAGAGTGCCATAGGCTGTGTATATGAGGCTTTTCTATCAATACTGTTTTTAAAGTGTATATCTCCAGTCCTTTTTATGAGCACAGCCTTTTCCCAATCTTGAATATGTGGAATATCCTCTTCCTTATGAATCATAACTCTAAGCAGTGTTTCCATCTCCCCCAGTAGACATTAGTAATAATGACCTACTAGTGGATTTATACAAGGATTTGAAACTGACTAATCATTTTCCTTTAAAAAGCCCAATTAAATAGATAGGGTAGCATTATCTGCTACTACCACCACCACCATTCCCCATTTTTATACATTTGTGGTACAAAGAGTTTAAGAGGGTTGTCTAAGGCCACCCAGCTTATAAATGATAGACCATGAACTCAAACTCTGGTCTCCTGAGTTGGTGAGTTGTACATAATTGGGCCTATTTTACAGATGAGAAGAGTGAAATCTAGTGATGTCATATTATTTGCTCTAGCCAATAGGACCACTAGAAAATCTAGGCAGAGTAGTGCGTAAAATACCAGGCCTGGAGTCAGGAAGACTCCTACTTCTTGGTTCAAATCTGGCCTCAGACACTTCCTAACTGTGACCTTGAGCAAGTCACTTAATTCTGTTTGCCTCAATTCCTCATCTGTAAAATGAACTGGAGAAGGAAATATCAGAGTGTTCCAGAATCTTTGCCAAGAAAATCCCAGATGGGGACATGAAGAGTCAGACGTGATCTAAATGACTGAATAGCAACAAAAGTCATAGACCGTTGCTGGGGCTTGAAGAAATTAAATGAATTACCTTGGGTCACACAGCCAATATATATCAGAGGCAGGATTTGAACCCAGCCTCACCGTAAAATGAAAAAAAAACTTGCGTAAAAGTAGCCAATTATTATTCTTATTGCTAGTAACTGACTATCCAGGGTACTGAGGAAAGATGGTAGGAATAATTTCTGTTTACAGTAATAATCATATTGAAATCATATAAGATAATTTGCCCCCATGTCATGTTGGCCCTTACCTCTGACTCTACAGGTCAACCCACAGAAAGCAGCATGCTAGGGGGCTCTGTCCTCAGCCTTGGTGGGTTCAACATTCTTTGTCAGTGACTTATACAAAGTCACTGATGGGATTCTCATCAAATTGTCAGAGGGTATGAGGATGTGAAGTACAGCTATTAGGTTGCGTGATGGAATTGGAATAGAAAAAAATATTACAGGCAGCAACAATAGCCCTGGTCAAATGAATTAAGTTTTAATAGAATAAATGTAACATCCTGAATTTAGGTTTTTATGTTTTTAATCAACTACACAAGTCCTGGATGGGAAGTTCTGCCTAGGGAGAAGCTGATGTGAAAAATAGTGGGGCTTTCAGAGTCTTGTAAGTAGCTCATAGGCCAAAATTCAAATTAGACTGCATTGGAGGAAACATTGTCCAGAACAAGTGGGCTCTGGTCAGACAACATCTGGAATATTGTGTTTTGTTTCTGATGCCCCACTTTAGGAGGGATGTTAACAATCTGGAGCACACTCAGAGAAGGACAGTGGTGAGAGGGCTCAAAACAATGTCATGTGAGCATGACTTGAAGGCCATTGAGATGCTTAGCCAGGAGAAGAGAAGAATTAGCAGAAGGATGGAGGCTTTTCTCTGTTATTGGAAGTTTTTTCATGGAAAAGGGATTGGCCTAATTCTGATCAATGGAACCAGAGGACAGAACCAGGGTCAATATGTGAAAGGTATCAGAAGGCAGATTTTGTACGTAGAGCTTAGATTTAGAACTGGGAGGGAATTTTGAGATCACCTAGTCCAATCCTTTCATTTAAAATGGAGAAAACTGAGGCTCAGAGAAGTCAAATGATTATAACAATGGTGATGATAATGATGATGATGCTTTAAGGTTTGCAAAATGCTTTATAGATATCTCATTTTATCCTGGCAACAACTATGGGAGCTAGATGCTATCTGTAATCCCATTTTATTGATGATAGGCAGGCAGACTTGTTAATGACTTGCCTAGGGTTACATAGCTTGGAAGTGTCTGAGTATGGATTTGAACTAAGATTTCCATACTCAGGGTCTAGTTTCTATTTTCTAAGGCACCTAGTTGCCATTATTATTATTATTATTATTACTATTAATAGCATTTATACAGTGCTTTAAAGTTTACAAAACACTTTATGTGTGTTATTTAATTTGATCCTCACTATAGCTTTGTGAGAGGGGTGATTTACTCAAGCTGGCACCAAATCCCAGTGTTCTTGAAACAAAAACATGCCAACCTGTACAATATTTTTGGGGAATAAATTGCTTAGTGGATTCAATGTCCTACACAATTAACTATGGTACCTCTCCATATCAGACACTGCCTGGCTCTGTTTCTGTCTCTCTCTTTTTCTCTGTCTCTTTGTCTCAGTCTCTGTCTCTGTCTCTCTCTCTCTTTCTCCTTCTCTTTCTGTCCGTCTGTCTCTCTCTCTGCAATGGCTCATGACCTAGAGGAAGGGATGCAGAGGAGTAAGTCATACAGAAATAGCTCTCCTTCAAGGACCAGGGATTATTTTGGTTTGGGTTTTAATTCCATGGATTACAGGTCAGAACTTAGTAATAGCCAGATATTTGTTATAAGCATTTTGTTTTTCTTTTTTTTCCCCAGTGGAAGAAAAAAATACTTGCTAATGGAAAAAAATAATTAAAAATAATAATAGCTAGCATTCATATTCATATAGCATTTTAAAGTTTATGAAATACCCTAGAATAACCTGTGAGGTAAGAGCTATTATCATCACCATTTTACAGATCAGGAAACTGAGTCATAGATGAAGCAACTTGCCCAAGGGCATGCTAGCAAATATCTGAGTCAGGTTTGGGAACTTGGACCTTCCTGATTCCAGGTCTAAACTCTATGCACTGCTATCATCTTTTTCTTCTTCTCTACATCTCAGATTTTCAGGGTTGTTGCAGTTGAAAAAAAAAATGATCATCCCATGGCCAACGTGGTAAAGTGCTATTGTGACTGTGTTTGGGTTGGTGTTTGGGGAGCAGAATTGTCTTTATTTAGTCACCAGACCCTAACGATAAACTTTTCCAGTTTGGTGGAACTCTGCTGACTTACCTTTTTAGAAAGTGAAACCATACTCAATGTCATGATCAGTGTATGGTTGAAGGATAGTTTGTAAAAAAAAAAATAAACTCTGAAAAATAACCTTTAACAATCAACCTGCCCTCAACACAACTGTTTGTTTTCCTCTCACTCATGGTTTTATTTATTTATTTTTTTTCCTTTTTGAATCTAGGTCTCTTCATTTAGCCTAAAGTGAAAGTGTAATGGTCACTTAGGATCTTGATCTCTCTCCCAATAAGCATGGCAGCTTTAATCTCCATTTTTCTGACCTAGGTTATTTCTTCTCACCTTAGACAGACTAGTAGCCCCCTCTGCTCCTGGGGACTCACCATATTGGTACCAGCCCATGCAGATACCTAATAGTTTCCAGTCCTACTGTAGTTCAGGACTCCCATACTCAAGTAATCTACCAGCCTCAGACTCCCTAGTGGCAGCTATTGCAGGTGTTGTGGTTAGCCCTTGTGAAGTCATTTACCTGGGTCAATGGGGTCATGCCGGGTCAAACATAGTACCTGAATTAGAATATGTAATGTCCCTGGTGACATTAGGAATTAAATCCTGAGAGTAAGAACTCCTAAGATTTGGCCGGGGCGGGGGGGAAAGGGAAATGGGAAAAATCAAGGAGTAGGGATAAAATGGTCTGTCCCAGACATCTCCATATGTATAATGAATATCTCCAAAATGGAGTGAAAGGTAGTCTTGAAAGGTATCAAGCTCCTTGTCACTAGAGGTGTTTATATCAATGAGGGAGAACTGTTTGTCACCAATACCATAGAAGGAATTCATGCTTCATGTAAGCATCAGACCTCTAATATCACTTCCAATTTTTCTCCTCCAGCTCTAAGTTGGATTTCCTGGATGTAACAAATTCATTGCAGTTAAAACAGGCAAAAAATGTAATACTTTAGAAATAGTATTCAACCAGCTGATTTTATTTCTGTTGATTATTAAGAAGGATTAAGGAGGTGATTTGAGAGGGTATTACCTTTTCTGCCCTTGTATTTATTTTCCTGTGGGGATTTAAAGTTATCAAACTATCCTGACTCTTTTTCTTAGAGCTTTCAGGATGAACTCAAAGAATTACAGAATCTCACAGCTGGAAGAGACCTTAAAGGTCATCCAGTCTAATTTGAACCTGAATAGAAATTCTCTTTAAAATATAGGTTCTCAAGAACCCCTGAAGGTCCCTGAGACTCTTTCAGGGGGTCTACAAAATCAAAACTATTTTCATAATAATATTAAGATATTTTAATTCCTCTAAAGTGGCTAGGTGGTTCAGTGGATAGAGCTCAGGGCCTGGATTCAGGAAGACCAGAGTTCGAATCTGGCATCAGACATTTACCAGCAGTGTAATCCTAGGCAAGTCATTTAACACTGTTTGTCTCAGTTTCCTCATGTGCAAAATGAGCTGGAGAAGGACATGGCAAACCATTATCTTTGCTAAGAAAACCCCAAGTGGGAGTTACAAAGAGTTGGATATGACTGAAACAACTGAACAATAGTAACTTTAATTGCTAATATGGCAATATTAATAGATATAATCCACATGAACAAAACCTCTTGGGGGAGGAGATATTTTGATTATTTTGAATAGTATGAAGGGGTTCTGAGACCAAAAAGTTTGAGAACTACTTCTCGAAAACATCTTGTATAGGTGGTCAACCAAGCCCTGCTTAAGGATCTCCAGTGAAGGGGAACCTATTACTTCCTGAAGAAGATGCCACATTTGAACAGTTCTGCCTGTTAAGAATTTTTTTTTCCTTCCATGGAGAATATTTCTTCCTTTTGGCAACTTCAACTTATTAATGCTAATTCTTCTCTCTGAAGTTAAACAGAGCTAGTCTAACCTCTTGTTTGTATGAATGCTCTTCCTATACATGAAAAAGTGCCCAGAGATTGGTACAGTGCTGGACAGTAAGAGCTTAATAAATGCTTGTTGATTTAGCTTCATGAAGATTACCCTCACACTTCCCTCCATTCCAGACTTCTTTTCATCAGGTTAAGCCATCCCAGTTTGTCCACATATTGCTCACATGGAATGGTCTCCAGGCCTCTTACTATCCCAGTTACCCTGTAATAGAACAATCTTTAACTTTTCATTGTACACCTTAATGTGATTGAAGATTACATAGAAAATGCCTAGAGCTTCTTTGCCTGTTTACAGCTGACATTGTGTCAATGTTTATAATGTCTTTGGGTGACGAAGAACAAATGGATCAGCTGACATTAAAAAAGGAAGTGACTGTGGCTTTCTCTTCTTTTGACTCTAATGGTGATAATATGCTATACTGGGAGTTCCCATTGGGCATAGGGTTGGGAAGGATGGTTTCCCACCCTAACCTCTTTCCTGAAGCAGCCTAGTTAAGCCTGAGACTAGATTTCAGAGTTCTAGTTGACTCCTTTTTGTTCCTTTCTAAGTTAATTAATTGAACATTGACCTTGAGAATGGCATGTCTAGCTTTAGAAGTTATCTTATGAATTTGAAAGTTCCAGAGGATTTGAATCCCTTGGTTATAGCTGACTGGAGTGGAGGCAGGGGGAGTTTCCACATTGGAGAAAATGGTCACCAACAAGAGGAGGCGTCTAAGCGTTTACCTGGAAGGCCAGTAGATATGGACTTTGAGGAAACAGTATTAAGCCAAAGTGAAATATAGCAATGCTTATTCATCAGTTATGCAAACTGCTTCATAGTCTGATGATGTTTAAGTCTCAAATTCCTGGAAGAGTATATGTAGCAGTAGTTAGAAATAAATTACCAATTCTATTTTAGATCTTTCATGTGTGTGTGTGTGTGTGTGTGTGTGTGTGTGTGTGTGTGTGTGTGTGCTTGTGAATATTTTCTGACTAGCATTTCTTTTTTGTGAAAGTAGTAAATATTATTCCTATACCTGATTCACATTTTATTACCTCTCTACTCTCCTTTTTGAAGAGATCCTAGATGTGACCTGAAACTTAAATTTTAGGTAAATCTTCCGTGGAAGTACCAGGGTTGGAACACAATGACCCAGAAAGTATAAGAAAAAGAACAGAAATCTTTTTATAAGGAGGACACATTCCCCATAGTTTGGAACCCAGTCTAGATCTCAATCATAGGTCAAGAGCAGATGCACCCTCTAGTGGTGTGTTCCAGTGCCTTGGGCTCAGCATCACTTCCTAAATGTTGCATTAAAATGTTGTGTCCAGTATAGAACACAGTGCTCTAAATGTAATCTGCCCAGGGCAGAGTACAATGAGATTATCACCTCCCTCATTCCTGATACTCTACAAGCTACATTAGCTTTCTTGGTTGACATTTTGCAGTCTTGACTACTTGTATTGCACTTTCATACTACCAGAACCTTCAGATTCTTTGGTTATCCATATCAACCCCACCTTATTTTGATGTTGATTTTTTAAACGCAGATTCAGATCTTACATTTATTCCTATTAAGTTTCATCTTAGTGTAATTGAGATTCTATCAGGATGAGATCTTTCTAGACACCAGTTCTTTCATCCCCTGTATTAATTATTCTTCCTAGCTCCTTGTGACATGGAAATTTCATAAGCTTCCCATCTATTCCTTTACCCAAAGAATTTATTGGTATTTTTGAAAAAGCCAAGTGACGAGCTCAGATCCCAAGAATTATCCAACAGAGACCTCTTACATAAGTTCTAACTGACCCACCTACTCTTTGGATCCAGTCATTCAATTTGTTATTAATCTGCCTAACCGTATGACCCTACCTACTTCTCTTGTCCACAAGCATAGCATGTAAAACCTTGCCAAATACCTCGTTGAAATCAAGACCTGCTTTGTCATTTATATTTCCCTCAATTACTAGGGCAATATGTTTACAAAAAGGAGAAAATGAAGTTAGTTTGTCTGTTCTTGATGAAGCCAGGTAGGTTCTTAGGTTCATAAAACATCCCTTGAATGTGTTTTCAATTTTTTCCAGCAGAAGCCAACTATTTTTATGGTTTGAAGGTCCCACCTGGTCTTTTCTTTGAAAATCAGAACTTTGTTCAACTGAAGTAATTTGCTCATCAGACTTTCCCACCAGGTCCAAAATATAATATTTTTAGACACGTCTCTTCTTTGAATTTTGAAGCAGGGGTTTTGCAGTACTGGAACAATTGGCAGGCCATTCTAAAAGCCAAGCCCTGAGATTTTCCTCTGAGGCATTCCTAGCAAATTGGGAGGAAAAAAAAGCATGGAAGATTTCTCATTCCTTCCTCTGCTTTAGACAAGCTCTCATGTGTAAGGGCTTTATCATGCACTCCTGAGCATAGCAAAAGGGAGAACAGCTGGCTAATTAGCTGCCATGAATCATCATGGATCCTAAAGTGAGTAGGAAACCAAGGAGTTATGCAAAGAGACTGCCAACATTGATCAGGGTGTGGCACACAGGTGGGGAAGCAAATACAA
Source organism: Phascolarctos cinereus (assembly GCF_003287225.1). Lineage (NCBI taxonomy): Eukaryota > Metazoa > Chordata > Mammalia > Diprotodontia > Phascolarctidae > Phascolarctos > Phascolarctos cinereus. Next base: position 44,327,043 of record NW_027556402.1, on the reverse strand, counting down.
TGATTGAGAAACAGCTTCAATTTACTAGCTTGTGACAGATAATTCCACCTTTCTTGAGAGGATCTCAAATATTTTCTCTGTCCCTGTATAGTAAGTACTATGGAAAGAACACTCTCAGCCATGCTAGCAAACAGTTTGCAACAATGGCAGAGAAGTGACCCAGCTGGTAAACCTTTGATCTAGCAACTCTACTATGGCCATGCCTAGGAGGTCACTAAAAAAAAAAAGATCCTTTTTGAACCAAAATATTTTGAACATGACTTTTTTTAAGGTAGCACAGAAATGGATACACAGCAGGGAGTAGGTCAGTGATTTTTAAAAAGAATTTATCTGTGATTTCATTGGGATAAGGAACTCCTATATCAAATAACAAAAAGAGTAAAGGAAACTCCATCAATGGAATTTATTACCTGCTCTGCAAATTACAATTTTAGACAACTGCCTAGAGCACTGAATGGGTGAAGTGATTTGAAATAAGTGACAGAGAGGGGAAAAACCAAAACAAAAACCAACTTGAATCCATTTCCTGACTTTGAGGTCAATTCTCTATCTCTGGCACCATGCTAGGATAACCTTTTATAGATATTTTTAAATCAATAAAAGTTTATTTCCTTTTATTCTTTCTATTTGTATCTCTAGTGCCTAGAACAGTGCCTGATACCTAGTAAGCATTTAATAAATTATTAGCAAGTAATAAATTGATTAAAAATGAAATTGTTGTTATTCTATTGAGTGCATATATATTTAGTATTGGTGAACTATTTGTTCTTATGATGTAGTTGCCATTCTTATCTCTTCTAGTAATACCTAATGTGAAATGAACTTTGTCTAAAATTATGACAGTAGCTCCTAGTCTTTGGATTCAATTAATGTATGTTTCTAGTTGTTGTTCAGTTGTTTTTTAGTTGTGCCCAACTCTTCAGGACCTCATTTGGGGTTTTCTTGGCAAAGATAATGGAATGGTTTGCCATTTCCTCCTCCAGTTCGTTTTACAGATGAGGAAATCAAGGCCAACAAGGTTAAATGACTTGCCCAGAAGCATATAAGTGTCTTCTGATAAAAACATATCAAACAACCCCTAGGTCAAAACAATCCAAAGCAGACTCAGAATGTTAAAGCTCCAGGCAAGGAGATTATAAGCAGGTACCAAAGAAATTAGAACTTCCTTAGAATCGTAGGAGCTCCTGACAAACCCCAAAACTGCCTTAAATCCTCCTTGCTAAAGGGACCCGCTTGGAGTTCCACATTAATTCACCTCGTGGTAAAGCTAATTCAAATGGCGCTATGCCTTTCATAACATTGTTGTTCATCCTTCATTTTCGAACAGAAGCAACAATATCATGGGTGGTGTCTTGACTTGCACATGAATTGGATTAAAGCAGGACACAATTGTGCAAAGTCATCAGCCTTACTCTCTCTTTTGTAGTCATTGAAGTCAATGGCAAGAGAAAAGGCACGATGAGTGGTGATGGCCTGGGATGACTTTGGCATCTTCCATGCTTGACCAAGCTCTAAGTGCTCCACAGCACCTTCTTCAGCTGCCTTCATGACCACTGGAACAAATTATTCGCATCCAGACATTATGCCAGGGAAAGTTTTCACATGCTTGGTATAGACATTCCCTTAACTCAGCACTCTTAAACTATGTGTTATGACCTCATATGGGGTTGTGAAAAATGTGGCAACAGAAAAAGTTTTTGAATGCACAATAACCAAAAATTAATTAAAAATCCAATAGGTAATGAATCTGAGGTATTTCTGGTAGCACTTGTCTGTGTTACATTGTGCAACTCTATTATAGCTTTGGTTCTGAACACAAAGCACACCCGCTTTGCAGTGCAAATGCCCTCATGCCGCACAGTGCCAATGATCACTGTGTCAAAAGGGGTGGTGAGTGGAAAAAGTTTAAGAAGCTCTACCCTAACTCACCAATGGGTTTGAGGCCTGTTGGTTACCCTCAACCTGGCTTAGCCCATCTGCTGAGACAGTTGACTGAGGTGTGGCTGCTGTACAGCCTACAGCTTCTTGGAGCCACAGTGGGGTGAAAGGTGGACATCAAAGGTGGATGAGCAGCCATGAAAAGGGCTTAGCAAGCCTTCACACCAAAGATGCCAGTCCTCTCTGAACACCCCATGCACCCTTGTCTTTCATAATAACCATAACTGATATCTTTCAAAATAACTATATTTGGAAATCCCTAGTTCCACTAGTGTATTGGCCCACCATAATGCCACTTGATTGTTAATGCCAATGCTCTAAATGCACACATTGTGGTATGTACATCTAGGTTTAGATCTCAAAGGGACCTCAGTATAAGCCTTTTATTTTTGGAGATAAGGTAACTAAGGCCCAAGAGGACAGGTCACTTGCCCAAGGTCTAATAGGTAGTTGTAAGATTTGTGGGTAAGTGCAGCCCTAGTTTATGAGGGGGAAGTTTTCCTGCTCTTCCTTATAATGCCATTTCATTGGCTGTCTAATCATTCAGAGGAGCAACTCCTGTGGAGAAGGGGTCTGCCATCCCCATAAGCTGCTGATCTAATGACACCCACAGGGCAGGCAAGGCAGATTAGATGAAGCATCAAGGGACCATGAAGGAGAGGCTTACGGAGGCTGGTCAAACCACCACCAACCACCTCCCACTCTGATGGAGATAGCCTAGGACCCAGACCCACAACCAAGTGCCTCAGAAATAACGGAACCTCTCTAGAACCCTAGCCTCCAGCCCAACCCCCTGTACCCATCATTTAGGTCACCCTTTGTAGAGATGTGACCAGCAACTATTCCTGTAGGTGTTTCAGCTCTTCTTAATGGCAGATACTGAAGACCTGGAAAAGAAAGGTCTCACTGCTGAGTCCAAATGGTTCAACATCAAAGATGGAGGTGTTCCCTCACCCCAGTGGAAATGGCAAAGCAGATGCTCTACCATCCTTGAAAGCAGGAATTGTTTTGCTTTTCTATTAATATCTCCAGGCTTTAGAACAGTGCTTTGCATATAGTAAGGGCTCAAAAATGCTTTTTCACTCATTGGTTCACTTATTAATTTGCTTTGAAATAAATGGATCTTTGGGCAACTAGTAAAGATAAAAACTTTGGTGGGGGCTTGTGGTTTTGAGAAGATGTGAACACACGGGATATCTCTAATCAGGGATGGCTTTGTCTTAAGGACTCACATTTGAGTTGTGGAGTGTTTCCAACTGGGAATTCATAAAGATAGATATTTTTATTCAAGGCAATTAATTCTAAATTTTTTTAAAAAAATTACTCCTATGCCTCTACTACTTCATTCTGATGTGGTGGTGGTATAGATTCTGGAAAGTTATGCAAAGATGGACGGGCTTTAAGTATGAGTTTAGTGATAGATTATGTTTTTTTTTAATTGTCCGGAGCACTAGCTTAATTAAGGGCTATTGAGTTCCCTACAATAGATCTGCTACCAGTAGATGGATTTTTTTTTCTACAATAACTCACAAGGGCTGTCCACTAAGTTGTAGACATGAGTCATTGGAAGGAGTTTCCAAAACAATGGAATTGTGGATCCTTGAAGTATAATTCAATTTAATAAGCTATGTGGAAAACACTGTATTGAGTACCAAAAAGAATATATATGTCTCAATATGCTAAAGAATCTAGTCTTTTTTTTAGAAGGGGGAGATTTATGATTTTATCAGTATGAAGGGCTCTGATGATGAGTAACTTTCTTCCACCTATGAGGATTGGAAACTGTAACTTGTAAGCAGATTCTTAAATAGATGCCTAGGTCACTGAGGTAAATGTCTAGTTTTGTTTAAAGTGGGGATTAAGGAAAAATTTGAACTTAGCCCTTCTTGATTCCAAGGCTAGCCCTCTATCTGATATTCTAAAGGCAAGTAGATAGTGTGGTGGTTAGAGCACCAGTCTTGGAGTCAGAAAGACCTTATTTCAAATACCCCTTCTGTCTTTGTGACCCTGGGGAAATCATTGTACCTCTGCCTCAGTTTTTTCGTCTTTAAAACGTGAATGATAATAGTACCTGTTTTACAGGGCAGTTGTAAGTACCAAATGAGATAATAGTTATAAAGTGCTTCACAAACCTTAAAGCATCATATAAATGCTAGCTTCTGTATTATCATTCCTTTCAACAGTTTACATAACAGAAAATATTGGATTTTATAATATATGAAGTCAGAATAGAGGACCCCAACAATCACAAAATAATATGAACCTCTCAGGTTGGTAGATGTTTTGGAAACCAGGACTGTGTTTTCCTTGATTTAGGAGCACTCCTGGCATAGAGGGTACAAGTGTATGCATTTGATAATGATACTACTCCTCTATGGGCCTCAACAAGTAGAACTTATTTGTTTGATTATACCAAAATCAGTCACAGTACACATAATGCTTCCTGCCACTTTGTGTTTCTAGTAGCAGTTGGGCAGGTACTGAAATTTCAGCATGCTATGACATTTTCTTTAAAAAAAAAGATAAATTAATGTGAGTTCAGAGGGAAACTACAAAAATGACAAAGGTGGGAATAGTGAGATGTAAGACAAAAGGTTAGAAGAACTGGGAATTTTAAGTCTAGAGAAAAGAAGGCTAAGGGGAGATGTGATAACTTCTTACAAATATGGTAAGGGATGTAACAAAGAGAACAGGGACCAATTTTCATTAGTCAATGAGAGAAGAGCAGGAAGTAATGGGCTCACTTAAACTGCATTGGGGAAATTTTTTGGTTAAGTATAAGGAAAATTGTATGACTCTGAGAACAATTTAGCAATGGTGTAAATTGTCAGGGGAAATCGGGAAATCACCTTTGCTGATGCTAGTCAGGGTAGCACTTGACATCCATCCAACAGAGATAAATTAGGGCTAATACAGTCAATTCTGCCATGGTGCTAGGAGGTGGAATAGACAATTCAAGAGAGACTATCACTTGACTTTCTTACTCTGTACAACAATAGACTTAGTAAGGAATATTGGATTTTAAAATATTCAGAGGCAAAGTAGGGAACATAAGTAACTGGAAAATAACATAAGCCTGAAATGTTATGGCATTTGGCTTTTATTTTTTTTTATGTCCTAATTCATTTAGAAAGTCACTAATTGACAAGTGAATTGTTAAATTGTCAAGTAGGGCAGTTTAGGTAATGCATCTGGTTCTAGGGAAACAAAACAAAACAAAACAAAACAAAACTACCAGGCTTTGTAATTAAGAATAAATAAAAAGTGCTAAACCTCATTTCCCCACCTCATTCTGGCATTAAAAAGGACAAAGTAGCTTTAAACAACCAAGTTTAGGAGAGATATGCATCAATATGCATTATTAGAAATAAATTCAATGTGAATAAATGCAGATATTAAGGATTTCTAAATTAGGGAACATTTTTGTTTGACTTTGCCCTTCAGAGTTTTCAGAAGTCTCAGCTGAGTTTTTCAGGAGTCATTAGACGTCCTAATGTGTCTTTCTGTGTGTCTTTTTCTTTTCTTTCATTTTTCTGTAGAATAGAGACTAGATAAGGACCAGATCTATAATTTCATTGACATAAAGAATTTCCTGGAAGAGGAAACTCCCTCTGCCAAAGCATACTGGCACCTTCTCTGAAACGAAGAATCTTAAAGAGTTACCTAGAACATTGAGAGATTAAATGACTTGCCCAGGATCACACAGATGTTTCTGGCTTTGAAGCCAGCTCCCTTCCAATTACTCCAGGTTGTCTTTTATTTAACCTGTGCAATAACAATTACATTTTGAATCTTTCTTCCTGTGTCTCCTCACTACCATCTAGATTAGTTTTTTTATTACTAAAAATGAGAAGTTCCTAAAACTTCATAGAATTAGAGTCTCAGAATTCTTTCCTTCTTTCATTTCTGCACCTCCCATTCATTTTTAAACTCTTTCCAGCAATGCTTTCAATCCCACCACAGAAATAAAACTTCTCTTTGGAAGATCACAAGTCTTTTTTTTGTTTTGTTTTGTTTTGGCTAGGCAATGGAGTTAAGTGACTTGCCCAGGGTCACACAGCTAGTTAAGTGTTATGTGTCTGAGGCTGGATTTGAACTCAAGTCCTCCTGAATTCAGGGATGGTGCTCTATCCACTGCACCACCTAGCTGCCCCCCACAAGTCTTTTAATTGGTAAATCCAATGCTCAGTCTTCATCCTATTTAACTTTTTTTCTCTCAATATTTTTGGAGCACACTGTTGCATACCTTCTCCTGGATACTCTCCCTCCATTGGCTTTTGTGACATCATCTTCTCCTCACTGTCCTACCTGCTTAAACACTGTCAATCTTCTATGCTGGTTTATAATCTATCTCCAATATGCCATTGCTGGGCATTCTCTGGAGGTTTTGTCCTAGTCTACTTTATCTTCTCTCAGTTGTCCCATAGGTATCCCAAAATCAAAATTCTAAAATGGGGTTTATTATCTTTCCTTCTAAACCTTCCTTTCCCCTAAGCTTTCTGTTTTCTGTCAATGAGATATGTGAAGCCCCTTATATTTCTAACTTCAAGGTAATTTTAAAAAATGACAAAAGAAAACAAAAGAAAACAAAAAATCCTTTCTCTTTTCCTCATTTTCCAGATTAAATGAGTCCATAAAACCAAAAGTGTGTTATTCTGGATATTTAATCCATTATCTTTGGAGGTAGGTCAAATTCTTCATAACCAGTTCTCTGGAATCATGGTTAGTCATTGCATTAATGAGACTTCCTAAATTGTTCAAATTTATTCATTTTTACAATGTTGTTTTCAATGCAGAAATTGTCCTAATAGTGCCCACTTCTCCCTGTCTCAATTCATCCAAGTTTTCTCCAGTTTCCCTGAAAGTATTTCTTTTGTCGTTTCTTACGGCATAGTAATATTTCATTGTATTCATTTGCCATAATATGGCCATCTGTTCTCTAATTGTTGGGAACCTCCTTAGCTTATAAACACATACCACCATCTTCTCTATACCCCTCCCTACTAAGCTATTCTTTGTAACACATATTTCAGTAGAAAGAAAAGAAAAAAATAAGTTTTCTGCACATTCTACTATTCCTTTCCCATCTGCTTTTGGCTTTAAGGTGAAGTCTAATTTGTCTTTCATATGATAGTTCTGCATCTACTTGAAGATAGTGATCATCTTTCCCCCTAAGTCTTCTCTTCTTTGGGTGGAATGTCTTCAATGGCCTTACCCAGTCATTTCATGATGTGGCCTCCAGGTCTCTCTTTTTCCTGGGTCAATTCTTTTCTTATTAGTCTTCCCAAATTTGGCAGGGCAGTCCTCAGCAGCAAGTAATACAAGGAAAACCAGGCAGGAATTTGGCATCAGGGAAGAGCAACCAGTTGATATTCCAGCAGGTCAGCTGGTACCCAAAAGGAAAGAAATTGAATAGCAGACATCAATGGGAGTTTAGGCAGGGAGTCATAGGGACAATTCATAGGCCTTCATCACAAAGATTGAATTTGGTCACTGGACCTAAGGTAGAAGGTTAAAGCAAGACTACATGCCAGATACGTTTCAAGTTGTAGGGCTCCTGAACTCACTTCAAAACTTCTATTTTTCTCTGGTAATAATATGCTTTCTTGAAAGGTGGTAAAGTGTATAGGGCACAGGTCTTGAAATCTGGAAGATCTGATTTAAAATCCAGTCTCAGATTCTTTCTAGCCATGCTATCCTGGGCTAGTCTCTTAATCTATGTCTACCTCAGTTTCCTCATCTGTAATGTGGGCCTAATAATAGCACCTGCTTCCCAAGTTTGTTGTGAGGATCAAATGAGATAATATTTGTAAACCATTTTGCAAACTTAAAGCACAAAAGAAATCTTAGGTTAGAAATCATTGAAGCATATATTCTCCCCCCTGCCTGTGATCCAAATTGCAAACCAACCAGGCCAAAATGTACTATGTGCCTTTTATCCAGGTTCTCCCACAACCCATAACATGCTAGGGGACCTTTCTAGAGTCCCCTAGAATTAATAGAATTAAATAGAAATTAATAGAACACATGAGGTGGCCATCAGTCACCTAGTTAGCTGACTAGCCCATCATTTTTCTCATCATTGAAAAGCATCCTTTACATGGCTTCACCTGTGCAAATCCTCACTTCTAATATTACAATCTCTTCATACCCACCATGCACCTCTCCAATGCCCTTTGGGCGATTTTCTGTTTTGATTCTTCAGAGAGTCTATAATTACATGGTTCACAACCATACATTGCCAGAAGAATGTTATGTGGGGATCCACCCTCCCCAAGTGTTCTCTAGCTCTGGACTCACATAGTCTGAATTTAATCCTGGGGAGTGGAATTGGGGGTGGGGGAACCAGACCATATACAAGAGAGTCCTCTTTTTTCTCATCTGTCTAGATAATTATGTAATGATTGGAACAGAAATTCATGGAGATATTTTAGAACATAGCTTAAGTTGAGTTGATGAAGAAGATATTCCTGAAACACATGAAACAGGGAGCCCTCCAAAAGGTACTCGATGTGCAGTACGGGTATGAGGCAGAAGCAGCTGTCTATTTCTCCCACTAGAGAAAATGCTTGAAACACAAAAGACTCATAGATGTACATTCTGAAGTACAGAAACATAAAACAATAACCTATCAGACACATAGTCTCCCAGAAGGTAAAGATTCTTTATAGGATTACAAGAAAATACATTTCACTTTCATCTCAGACCTGCATTGTCTTATTAGCTCATAAGGTCCCAGATCTTCTGGCATGAATTGGGTTCTCTTAGTCATTTAGTGACATTATCCTCCTTACTATAGTAATTTTTTTCCCCTCTGAGGACTGTACTGTTATGGAAATCACCACCCCTGGACAGCTAGAACAGACTCAGTGACACAGGAAATCTTGAAGCTTAAAGGCAATATTGTAAAGTGGAGAGGGCATTCACTAGGGAGCATAAGGAATATACATTTATATGGCATCTAGTAGGTGCCAGGCACTGTACCAAATGCTTTACAATTATTATTTCATTTGATCCTCACAACAGTCCTTATTCCCATTTTAATCTGAGAAAATCAAGGCAGAGGTTAAGTGAATTGTCTAGAATCATATAGCTAATAAGTGTCTGAGGCTAGATTTGAACTCAAGTCTTCCTGCCTCCAGGGCTCAGCTCTCTATCCAGTGTCACATAGCTTCCTGCTGTTGTGGAATCAAAGATATTGAGTTTAAACCTGTTTCCCTTGTGACTTTGAGGAAGAACCAAGAAGGAGCCTTGGTCTATACCTGCCATTTCATAATATCTACAGAGCTGCCAGCTGAGGAAACTCCCTTTGCCAATGCAGATCTATGACTGGTCTGCAATTTGGCATCTTAAGAGATTTGTATTGAGAGGCCATTGAGAGATTCAGTGACATGCTCAGTCACTCAGATCATCAGGGGCAGGACTTTAAAAGCTCTTCCTTATTCCAATGATGGCTTCCAATCTACTATG